>NW_015386247.1:150589-200422 GCF_001527695.2 Protobothrops mucrosquamatus | reverse complement strand
GCAGGGGGTGGGGTGGTTTTTGGGCACTCGGTGTCTAAAAGATTCGCCATCACTGACATATTTGATTTAATGCCACAGGTTTATTTAAATGAATTCACCATAACATTTTAGGATTTTCCATGGTTTTCAAATATGCATGGTATTGTATTATCTGTTAGATAAACATGTACGCATAGATACGAGGGGAGATAATAATATTGTCTATTTTATAATAATGGTAACTGCTCAAGCTTAAAGGTAACACTTAAATGTGACGTGTTTTTACTTTTAATTCAAAACAAAGATGTAGGGTATTTTAAAATAATGAAGTATCAGATCACTGCGCATACACAAATTTGAAACCTCATATGAGCATAACGCTTTTTCAGACTATTTCCTCTTTCATTTTCCTGCCTAAATGTTCAGGATAGCATTCTACAGAAGTTTTAGCAGTTCATAAAATCACAAAGAGAGAAAAATAAATGAAGTTAGTAAAGATTGCTACAGAGCCATATATTTTTCTCTTCCACTAGAAAAAAAAAGTACTAATTACTTCTGCTGCTTCATTGGCAACTTATCTGTTATGCTACACTTCACAAGCAACAACATATAGTAAAAAATATTTTATCCTTGGAGAAAAAGAGATACATACACAGGATTAGCATGCAGAGGGCAAGACAAAAGGGCAATGGGCACGCTTGAGGGGAAATGGAAAACTAAATATTGTATGGGTGATTTTAAACATCTGGAATGCTGTGGTGGTAAAAGCACCAAACTGATCAAGAAGACATAATGAATATGGAATTAGAAACTAAGTTGTCAACATTTTCTAATATTTAAACTTAAATGTGTATTGTAAGATTTCAGACAAACAAAATGTTGGGCTTTTAAAAAAACTGAATTTAAAACTATTTAGAAGTGATGCACAGGATAGCACTGAAAGTGAATTTGGTTAAACAGACAAAAAGAAGAAATGAAACCCGTTGGTGTGTTTCAATTGTTTTAACTGATAAAAGTGTGAGAAATGACTCATATAGGTAGTGGAAGATATATATAAATGCACTGTTTACTTGCATGATTCTTCTGGCTTGCATTGGCCTTGTCTGGGCTCAAACCAAGCAGATCTAGCCTAATTAGTATTTGGATCACAGAGCCTGGAAATTCCATGTGTGTTTGTTAAACTTGAAAATTGAAACCGCCCCAAAAGCAGTATCAACCCACTTCTATATTGCTGCCAAGAAAACTACACAGACATGTCTGTGAAATCTCCAGGAATGCAGCTCATCTGGAAGAAGACTTACCTTTTGGGGGGGGGATGGGGGGGGTGTTTTGAAATATATGACTCAGTGTGCACTCCAATATACCCCTAAAATTCCTATATTGAGCTTTTCTAATAATACCAACAACTTGGCTTCCTCCTTCCACATTTTTACAAAATTTACATTTTGCCACTCATTCCTTCAGTAACCGAGCTGATTAGCTGATTGTTTTTTCCCCCCACAAAATATAGGGCTACTATATTTGGTCTGCAAAAATCCAGAAGATCACTGGTTGATAGCAAAGAGTTTTTGATCAACTTATCTGAAATTCTGAGACCAACAGACTCCTAACAAAGACAAAATTCAAACCACTTATAAGATATAAATACACAGAAACATATTCTTCAGAAATGGAGAGTTGCATATTCAAGCAAGGTGCATATCCTTAGCTGAATCTGTGCGTGCAGCCTCTTTCTTGAAATATCTTGTTTAAAATCTGATTTTCCCTTTTAAGCAGTTGATTAATTAAGGTTTTTGCTATTTAAAACATATCAGCATTCACAGTACCAGGAGTGATATGCACACAGGGTTTTGGAACAGAGTGTTTGATTGTGAACTTAATTCTATGTATCTATGCGTGCTTCTTCACAATATTTCCTTTTCTGGTTTATGAAAGAATGCCAGTCCTTCCGAGCGTATCCTTGTAGCCATGCGTTGGGGCCTAGTTCCAGCTTGGTTCAAGGAAGCTGACCCATCTAAAATGCAGTATAATACTTCCAATTGTCGGAGTGATACCATGATGGAGAAATTCTGCTATAAGGTTAGTTGTATAGCCTGTTTGGGGGGGGAAACGTATTTGTTTCCTTCTAGCCATGACCTTCATGAATTTTGACTTACATATGAAAACTGGAGCTTTGTTTAAAATATGCTACCTATATCAAGATGCTACAAACTCTGCATCTTGTTTTTGTCTGAAACAGGAAAGCCCAATTAGTGATAGCATTTCAAATGCTTGACTGAACAAAATATTGACTTTTAAGACAGACCTTTAGAACTACAGTAGTATAAATAAGCCCATTAAAAACGAACGTAAAGGTTGAATATAATTAATTTTTTCTACAATGTTCTTTCCTTTTTTGAAGGATCAGATTACTGCATAACAGTTAAACAGAATCAGGCAGTGATGTACATATGATTGAGGAAATAGACATCCTCCCGGAAAGCTCCTTGTTCTTCTGTATAGCAACAAATAACCTTAGTTTTGATCTATAATGACTTGGTAGTTTAACCAGTATTGTGGGAAACTGCTTTTACTTATTTTTGGTCTATTTTCTCCAGTTGCATTTTTCTTCCTTTTTTCCCCCAGACCTCAAAGAGTTGGAGTAGGGGAATATAAAAACAAGAACTGCTACAATCTAATATAAACAAATGAGGTTCTTAAGCAATACTTGCACTGATGTTTTATCAGTGTAATTCTGTAACATGAATAAAATCCTCAGTTATTCTCAATAGGGAGCAAAATCCCATCAGGAACAAACCAAAGCAGAAATTATTTAATTCCTCAGATCATTTATGAACCTGGAAGCTGGTTTTATAATTCAGATTTGAAGTTTAGCTTATTGAATAAGTCAGGAGCCCCAGTGTAAACATTTCCACTTGGGAACCTCCTGTTCTCCCTTTTAAGAGAAGCCATAGTCTGAAAAGGAAGCTGGTGTTCTGAAGAATTCTGTCTTTGCATTCTGACTGGAATGTGGCCTTCAAGATTTATTAACCACAAATTGGTCCGATGAATAAGGAAAACACCAGTGTCCGTGCTGCAGAAAATTCAGAACAGTTAGCAAAGATTAGCTAATCTGGGGGGGGAAACCATTCATCATTTCAGCAATCACTCCTATATTTTAAGTGATATAGTGTTTATTTTCACACAGCAGTGAATGTTGAGGAATTACTATATGGAGGTTAAAAAGTGTCATAATTAAAATTAGAACTTTGCACCAATCTGGATTTGAAGGAGAGATGGCAAGGTGGAGCACAGGTGTGAACTCCTTTAGCCCCTGGTAGCGCCACCTTAAATCATATATAGTGTTCCTTGTCCTGGGATTAAATGACAGTGGTCAAGCAAACACAGGAACTCTGCAGCAATTATTGACAGATGCTCCCTGAGTGTTCCTGTGCACTTTGAACCCATCTTTCTCTCTCCCTTTGAATCCTGATTGCTGCACAGTCCTAATTAAAACAGAGTGACCTCTTGCTCTGAATATGGTTTTATAGCCTGCTCTATGAGATAGTATTATAATCTGCCAGAAACAACCATAAAATGTATGCTTCTAATGCATTTGAAGTTAGCATTGAATAGATTGCTATTCATCCTGCTCTTCTCTTTTCCCAAAGGTACCTCTCTCAAAAGGCAAACGCTGTGTGGTGCTGGCCGATGGCTACTATGAATGGCGACAACATAATGGACAAAAGCAGCCATATTTCATTTATTTTGCCCAAACTGAGCAGGAAATGGTATGACAGTACTGCAATCTTTATACTTAATGCTGATGTTTCATTGATACTTTTTCAAAAGCTGCCCCCATAAAAGATTATTGCTACTACTATATATAATATATATTAGATTTATCAGATAGAAATGGATGGAACTGTGCCTTTACATTTTCTCCTTTTTGTCATAGCTGCTGCAACTCAGGTTGAGGATGGTCATGTATCATCCTGCTTGCTTAAAGACTCTTGTATTTAGGAAATGTAGTATTCCTAAGCATACATTCTACTTTTTGAAACACTTATTTGAGTCCCTGGGCATTTAACAATTCCAAATGTATCATTGGTAAACTGCAATAATCAGCACTTATACACGGATCACTTTGATATTTCCAGGACAGTTTAAAATAATGAATAAAATGTATTGCTAAAAACATCCTGGCATGAATAAAAGTACATAATGTGAGAAACATCTGAAGGACAAATAGGTTTTTTTGCCTAGCATCTAAAAGTAAGTAATGTAGACCCAAAGCAAAATGCCCTGAGGAATGGTGGTAATGCAACTGAAATGGAGCCATAGTGGCGCAGTAGAATGCAGTATTGCAGGCTAATTCTGCCTGCTGCTAGGAGTTCAATCCTGACCAGCTCAAGGTTGATTCAGACTTCTATTCTTCTGTGGTCGGTAAAATGAGGACTCAGATTATTGGGGGCAGTATGCTGACTGTAAACTGCTTAGGGAGGGTATATGAAGTGGTATATAAATCTAAGTGCTATTGTTAAAATTACTAACCTTGCTTCAAGATATGACAAGGTGAGCCTGAAAACCAGGCTAAGCTGTATACAGCTTATCAAATAAAGTTATTTGAATTGTATTCTGAAATCAGGAATGGAGATAAGTTCCCAACACATGATTTTAGCTACTAAAATTTGGTAAATGATTTGTGAAGACCTTTTCTTTAAAGATATTCACTTTTTGAGCAGTCTTCAAAGACAACCTCACATATGATATTGTGTAATAATCTAAGAAATTATCAGAGCCTGGACTGGCAAACAGATTTTAATTTAGGTAGTTCACAAGCTTAATTTATAAAATGCATTCAGTGCCAGAGGAACCATTTTGTTCTCTAGTGTCAAATTATGAATTATGAGTTAAATTTCAGTTATTGTGATGTAATTATGCAGTAGTAATAGAATCAATAATAATTTGATGTTCCATGCAATAATAATGGTGCTAGTTAAGGATTAGTAAACCGAACTTCATTTACAAGAAGATGAGGATGAGAGATCTAAAGATGTGATGTTTGTCTGTTTAAAAGGCGATCCTGTGCTGTTAAAGGGTTTTTTTTTTTTAATGTACTGTCTTTTCATTTGCAGTTCACCAAACCAGATATGGAAGATGAGGTCGAAGATTCAAAAGGCAGGAAACTGCTTACCATGGCTGGGATTTTTGACTGCTGGGAGCCCCAGAATGGAGAACCATTGTACAGTTACAGTATCATCACAGTAGATGCATCTGAATGTGTAAGATCCATCCATCACAGGCAAGAGACATGACTAGGGAGTGCTTCTCATAGAACGTACTGTAACATGCAGTAACTTAAAGATAATGCTTCATCGATTGCCACTTACTCTTTATCTATTTTTTTCTGTATTTACCAGATAGTAAATGCTTATTTTTAAACATCAAAGTCAGAATATGAAAGCTTATCTGATCTTATAAGATGGAGGAATCTTTTTATGTCTGTATGAAATAGGTATCTATGGTAACTTCTGCATGACTTATTCAAATAGCAGTAATATTTAAGCTTTGTTCCAAACCTTCTGCATTGTTTAATGCTTGATCAGTTTAATCCTTGGAGAAATTGAGTGAGCTTTTAATGAGAGTGCTGCAATGTCAGACCTTTTTTGTGTGTGCTGAATTTGGTTTTTAGAATCTCATTCATACTGATATTTGCCTTTTATGTGTTCTATTATTACAGGTTGTGGATTAGTTTGGATCTCCATCACTAAAATCTCTTGTCTTTCTACTTGTCTAGAATGCCAGCTATTCTGGATGGGGATGAAGCAGTTAGAAAATGGCTGGACTTTGCAGAAGTACCCACAGAAGAAGCACTTCACCTTATCCAGCCCACAGAAAACATCGCCTTCCATCCTGTATCAACAATAGTGAACAATTCCAGAAATAATTCATTAGAATGCATTTTACCCATTGAATTGGATCTCAAGAAGGTATGTTTGCATTTCATTTTCTAGGGTATAGTTTCAACTTCCCAATCTATTTTACAGCCTTGTAATTTTATGGCAGTCTCCCATCCAGATACTAAGCATGGCTGACCCTGCTTAGCTTCTGAGATTGACTAAGATGCTGCCACCTGTTTAGGCTAAGCATCTCTTCACAAAAATAAATGTCGCATTGATGTTACTGATTGACTTGGAGAGCATGAAATTCAAAGATGGAATGCATGTACATCTTCTGCATCTGTATTCTGCTTAGCAGTTCATAAGGTAAAAAAATACTATTTTAAGGTCTTCATCAAAGTTTTCTGGATAACTTGGTGTGTGTGATCTTGATAAGCTGAATTTGCCGTCATCAGATATAAATTTGTTTTCCTGGGAATCTTTTTTCTTTTCAGTATAGGTAGTCCTCAACATATAACCATTCATTTAGGGCTTGTTCAAAGTGGCACTGAAAAAAGTGACTTAGGACTGTTTTTCACATTTATGACTACTGTAGCATTCCCCTATAGTCACGTGATCAAAATTTGCCTGCTTGGCAACTGGCTCATATTTATGATGGTTGCAGTGTCCCAGGGTCATGTGATCACCTTTTGTGACCTGACAAGCAAAGTCAATAGGGAAGCCAGATTCACTGTACAATTGTGTTACTAACACTTCATTTAACAACTGTGGCAAGAAAGGTCGTAAAATGGGGCAAAGCCCACTTAACAACCGTCTCATTTAGCAATAGAAATTTTGGGCTCAGTTGTGGTCATATTTTTCATTTCATCAAGTCGGAATGCTCCATGAAACCACTAGATTGTAATATCAAGATTCCTTAAATTAGTCTACGGTTTTGTATGAACTAGTCATAAAAATCTTATTTTTCTTAATTTGTATCGTTCAGAATACCAAGATTAATGCAAGCAGCACAGTAATGCTGAACTGGTTAAAAAATAAAGGCCCCAAGAAAGATGACAAGGATGAAGACAATTTACCAAAGTGGTCCAGCCAGTTCATCCAGACACCACCATGTAAAAAAACTAGCATGGACTTAATGCATCAGTGGCTCAAAAAAGATGGAGAACCTTCTGCAAAGCAACTGAAAAAGCAGTGATAAATTTGGTTATATTGCTTATTACTAAGCTTAGCCAAATAGGGTCTTATGTATTGAGTTATTGCATTATTTAAGTCTCCCGATTTAGATTATAATGCAGGTATAATCTATAAATAGTTTATAAGACTTCAGATGTGCTTCCTTCCTGATGCTGAGTAGATGAGCTTTGACATTTAATACTTAGGTTTTTTTGTCTGAAACAAATAGGGTATAGATGCAGCATTGACTTGACCTTGCCAATTTTGAAAAGGCAATAGCGTTCCAAAATATGTAAGAAGCAAAAGATTTAATGTTATTTATTTTTCTCCTCCAAGGACACAAGCAGAGATTTGGTTTGTCATGGTTACCATCATAGTATTTGTTCAATTCACTTTGTGGATTGCTTCATCTTTTATGGGAAAAAATAGGTCACTGTTAAGGCTAGAGATTTGTTGTTGCTGCATAGTGAGAATGATCATTTACTTTATACTGAAACCAGCTCAAATTTTTGCCCTTTTTTATCTGTTTTGAAAGAAGTAGAATGTCATCTGCAAGCAATATACAAATACAAATTCCTATGGGTTGGGAAGCTATTCCAAAAGGATCTTGTTTCACTATTTTGGATTTACTGCACATTCCAAACCTTTGGTAGAATTGTTTAATAAATTCATCAAAGTTATAATGATGATCAGGCCATCACTATAGCCAGTATTTTGAGTAAGTGGTAAGAGAATAGCAAGGAAGAGAGAAAGAACTTTAATCTTGTTTTTTGGGAGAGTGAAGATAAGAAGCAGCAGTGTTAGTTGGCTGTATTAATTATAACTGGATATTTAGTTAAAAAAAAAGCAAGATTGTAAACTAAAGCTTTAGAGATAAAGACAAAATGTTAGCTGCTTACAATGAGTCATGCTGGACTCAAGGCAAAGTGTTGCGGTTCAGCCTAAGAGACATCAGGACCACTATTGTCAAAGGACAGCTGGGTGGTTAAAATGGTATTTCAGAAGATAAATCCACCTTTATGCATAAGATCAACTTATTTCACTCACAAAAAGCTGGAATATACAAAGTCTGAATAGGGCTGAAATTCATGCAGATGTATATTCTTCACAAAATTCTGGGCTAGAGAGAGGGAAGAGCATTTAATTTTTTTTAAAAAAAGATACTTGGTTACATGATCATTCATTTTATTAGATATGCAGAAAAATAGTTGGGCTCCAATTATTCAAAGTTCCTCTGAAATGCATGAAATATTGTTCACTAGAAATAAGGCAGGGTATTGGGGTATTTTTAAAGGTTTTAATACATAGACAATGCTGGTAGTATAAATAAAGATTTTGTTCAGAGTTAAAGTTTTTTGACATTAATTTCTTACCTTCTGACCACCGCTTTAGAAATAAAAAAGCATTTAGCTATCCCATTGTTTGCACGCATACTGCAATTCCTACTAAATACAGTAAAATACAATTTACAGTCTCCCTTATTTTGGTATTTATAAAAGTGTACATTAATATATATAATCAGAATTCTGGGCATTTGATTATCCAGTGCAGAAAGTATTCCCAATTCTGAAGAGTTTGTACTTTTGTACCAATTTAGGTTGTAACCATTTTGAACATTCTGTAGTTTGTGATATCCCTTGTGCTATATCCCTTTTTGTACTATCATTGGGAATGATGCAGGATTACCTTTCCAATTATTTAAGAATGACTACAATTGGAACTGAAGAAAACAGGAGTATTGCCTGTAATCAGCTTTCTAAGATCTCCTTATTGGATAATGAAAGAAGTTTAGGTCACCGAGGGATGGAATTTTTCCATGGCTTTTGGATGATAGTTATTAGTTCCAAAAACATCCAGAGCTCAAGCTAAAAATGGGCATAACTGTCTGTTTTCATGAATGGAGATCTTTTGTGGACACCTCCTTTGAAGGTTGAGGTGAACCTTTTTGGCCATTGCAACAGTTTTATGTAATTTGATTGTGTGGGTGCAAATTTATAGTTATGGGTGTAGGAAGAAGAGTCTCTTCAATATTAGTTGTACATTATAATTTTACAGTGACTACAGCTGTTGCTGAAATAGTTGCATGGGGGAAAAATCTGTACATTACTGAGTAGCTGATTAATTTCTCCCTGCTTTTTAATAGCCCAGTTTACTGACTTATTCAAAAATTTCTCTTCACTTAAATATGTATAACCTGCTCAGTATAAAGAAGCATCCAGTAACAATTTTGAATAGCAGTTTGCTATTTTAATTAGTTCCAAACATTCAAGAGATCAAGGTGATGTACATAGAGCTCCCTATTTTTCTTAACAGCAATCTTGTGAGGAAGGTTGGGCTGAGAGATACTTGAATATGCTTCACAATTTGTAATAGTAGGACATGGTAGACAAACATGTTAATAAACCATGCATTAATTGTCCCCAATGCCCAATCCAGCATGTGAGCAAATATTTTATTACTATTATGATTGGTTGCACAGTCAGCCAGGTGGTTCAATCTGTCTATGTTGTGAAATTAAAGAATTTTCATCATTAATTTCATAACATACATACAGATTTAATCATAGTTTCAATTGAGACCATCCTAGATTAACCCAAGTCCAAAAACACCAGGGAATTTCTGGAAGCCTGACACTCTGACAAATCAGCCATCACTAGACACATAGACATTAACAACATCTATAGACTATGCAAAAGAGACTCACCCAGCCCAAAAAGACCCAAGCACCTTTCCTCCAGCAATCAGCACCCAGATCAGCATAGATTAACTCCAAGGTTAACATCAGACCAACAATCAAGTAAACAATACCTTAATCAAGAAACTGCCAAAGAAGCCAAACAGCCCAATCAAAGAATCTCCGAGACCTCCCCCACCAACACTGACAGTCAAGAGTAGAATATAAACTGACAACAAACCGCACTCCTCCCTAGTACTGATGAGGTTACCTAGTTTGTGTAATGAAACGTCGGCAAAAAAAAACAAGCAAGCTCAGAGAGCACCAGGGACCCTTCAGATCAACCGTGAGCTACAAATATTCTCCTTTATTAATACTTAATCCTTTTGCACGCATCCAAGTCCTTTAGCTCTGCTGCTGCCCTAGTTCTCAGCCGAGGCCGAATATGGAGGACGCGATGCAAATCAGGGATCGGAGAGGCCGCCAATAAGAGCGCAGCTCCACTCTCTTGGCCGCCAATGGGAAGCCAGGGAGAGGATGTGCTTGGATTTATATATCCTTCAGCGCCTCGCGCTTGTTGTCATTGCAGCTGCGGGTACTCGGCGGCCTTGTGGAAGTAACCAACGGTAAGGGGAGGGGGGGGGTGTCCCAAGGAGAGCTAATTGGAGCTCGTGGACCGGGTTGTCATTAGATCGGGTCGAGGCCACGGGCGGGAGGAGTGTGGAATGCTCGGCGTCAGCATCCTGCCGCTCTAGTCGCCCCCTCCCCTCCGCCGCTTACGCGGATGTCATTTCTTCCCGTTATCCAGACGAGGCCGTTTCTGCCTGCCTGCTTTGCAAACTGGTCTCGGCGCCTCGCTCTCTCCGAGCGCCCAGCCTCGCCTCGTTATGTCCGGCCGAGGTAAATCCGGAGGCAAAGCCAGAGCCAAAGCCAAGTCTCGCTCCTCTCGAGCCGGCCTCCAGTTCCCAGTCGGGCGAGTGCACCGGCTGCTGCGGAAAGGCAACTACGCGGAGCGTGTGGGCGCCGGAGCACCTGTTTATTTAGCTGCCGTGCTGGAGTATCTCTCGGCTGAGATCCTGGAACTGGCCGGCAACGCTGCCCGGGACAACAAAAAGACCAGGATCATCCCCCGGCACCTGCAGCTGGCCATCCGCAACGACGAGGAGCTCAACAAGCTGCTGGGTGGGGTGACTATCGCCCAGGGTGGGGTTCTGCCCAATATCCAGGCCGTGCTGCTGCCCAAGAAGACCCAGAGCTCCAAGAAATGAGGCCGGTTGCCTGGCTAAAGGAAAGCGCTCGGCCGTTTATTTCCTTGCGCCCCACCCACAGGATCTGGTGCAGCGGCCACCGGACATTCCTTCCTTCCTTCCTTCCTTCCTTCCGTCACTTGGTGCAGCCAGTGCCGGGCAGATTTCTTTACCGCATCATCTGCCCTGGTGCAGCCAGCGCTGAGAGCAGTCCCCACTCGCCCTTTTCTTGCTAATCTGATCCTGGCCCTCTTGCCTCCTCCTCCCCACCCCCCGCTCCACGTCTCGGTGCTGCTGGTGCTACAACCGTTGGGTTCCTCGTGCGCTTCCTCGCCTGGCCCAGCGCTGAGTCCCTGCTCCTTTTCAGTTCTGCAGACTGACGTGGGAAGAGCAGTCCTCATTTTTCGTGTCACAGAAAGGGCACGTGCTTCGGGCCTGGCTGCCATTTAGCGCCTTGCAAATAGATTTTTTTTTTTTCCTCCGCCCCTTTTCCCTGGGACGATTGAGCCTAACATCCATTGCCTTGGAGCTGTGTGGGTGTTCACCTTTATTTTGCTCCCTTAAATCGCTTTGATTCCCTGGAGAAGAGGAGGGGGGGGGAAAGGATTAGGCTTTTTACACTAGAATGGTCGTTGCATTTTTATTCTTGGAGAACTGAAAAAATGAGAGTCCTGAAGATGGGAAAGTCATGAAGCAGCACAGGCTAACATTGGGAAGGCGAGGAGCTGCTTAGGCAATAGGCCTCACTGTGTGACAATGCTGATTTTTCTCTCTCTTTCTGTACCTAAAAGGTGAGAGTATACAGAGGAAGGAGGGTTGGCCATTGCGGTGCACCAACACTCAACCTAATCTCTTAAAACTGTTCTGTCCTGGAGATGGTGATGGATTGATCTCTCTGATGCTGTTGCACATCCCCATTAAATGTGATCATGAATTTATCGATTAAAAATGTGGGAGGGAAGGAAGTAGCCAGGAAATTTTAAATGTGAAAATAACTTTTTTGCTGAGAAAGGAATAGCTTCATATGTTAATGTTTTCCTTGTGTTTGCTTTATGATGAATTGTTGTGTAGTTGTAGTGGCACTCCATTCCTGTTTCTTTGTTGAGTTTGTTTTTTGTGTTGCAACAAAATCTTAATGAGTAAATCTTGACTGAGAGGCAAAGATTTTCTAAGAATTCCTAGGATATGTACACATCTTTGCTTTATAGCAGTGGTGGCGAACCTATGGCACGGGTGCCAGAGGCGGCACGCAGAGCCCTCTCTGTGGGCACGTGCGTCGTCGCCCCAGTCCTAGGCTTTCAGCTGGGTTTTATAAAACCTTTTCGCTTTAGGCCTCCGCCGCCGTGTGCAAAAAAAAAAAAAGGTTCAATCAATCAGTCAATTTCAACTTCTCGCAGGGGAAAAAAAGTTCTTGCAAAGTTGGAATTGACTGATTGAACTTTTTAGTCCCACCCAGTCTGCCGTTATCACTGCAGCCACGCCCAGCCAATGGGCCACACCCATCTGGCACTCGAAGATGCATAAGTGGGTTTTGGGTTGCAGTTTGGGCACTCGGTCTCTAAAAGGTTTGCCATCACTGCTTTATAGTCTTCGCATCAAGCAGCTCTTGTAACAGCTAATATGTTCCAGAGGCAAAAGTGGAATAGGAGTGCCACCCCATAAGGAAGATTTTCAAATAAGGGGATGGAGGGAAGAATGGGGAAGAGAGATGCTGTTTATCTCTACTTTTGGTATGATATATTCAGATCTGAATGTGCTTAACAGTTCCAGCTTCCAGTTTATCTGGAAACTCCTCCAAGCAAGAGTCTTTTGATTTATGTCTACTTTTGTCCTTTTGATGTCACTGGAACTAAAATCAAAGTATTTTAGTGTGACTACTTTTGTGGTTTTCAGCCTCAATGATATACAGTTATTGTTTTCTTGAAACAGTAAGCAGTTTTGTTGTGTTTCCTCCTTCCATTATCAGTTCTCTTGTAATGTCACCTGTAATGATTGAAGTCTAGCATTTGTACCCCAGTTTGCACTTTAATCTATACACAGTGTTTTTTGTTTGGAATTTTGCTTCTAGTGCTTAAAATAGAGTGCAAGTATGGCATCCATCTAATTGTAATCCTCAGTAGCTTAATGTTTGGAGGTTGGGTTTTTAGGAAACAAATAATTTATACAAGAGTAAAATATCTAGTTAGTGTCGGTGGTTTACTAAATAGGTGTTTGGATAACGTATGAGCATGGAGGCTGGCCTAGCCTGTCCTGTAATGCCTAGTAGCTGTGGTACAGAGCCAAAACTTGCTTGCTTAGGTGAAAAGTTTATAGAGCCATGTGCATGCAGCAGTCTCTAGGCTATTGAGCAAATAGAATCTGTAATCATGTATATGGTCAGCTGTGTATGTGCAGTTAAGTAGCATGTGTTCGAATCATCATGTGGGATGTAAATCTGTGGATGAACTATTGTCTTACTCTGGATTCAGCTAAGGAGATCTAAACCAGTGGAGGCTGAGATACTTTAATAACAGAATAAGGAATATGGTTTGTTCAGTCAGTTGCTGGTGAGTGTACAGTCTCATTAATGATACTTAAGAAACAAACTTTACCTATCTATGTCTGTCTTGCCTGTTGCCCATTACAGACCTAGGGAAAAAAGACCTCTTGGATTTAAATAGCTATCTCATTTTTCTGGTACTGGATCGGGCAGGCTCTTGCTTTCTGTGAGAATGAACACTGATTGCATCAAAGAAGGGAAGGAATCCTTGAAATGCAAATAATGGCTGAAAACAAGAGTTCCTTTATTTGTGTTTTCTGTCTCTTAAAAATTACTTTCAAAATCAGTATTTTGTGTTATGTCAACTATTGTTTTGTATTAGAAAATGCAAAAGTTGTGAAACTGGAAAGTGCAAAACAAATATTAAACTGATTCAGTCTTGAGTACACATCAACATTGTCTCTCAACATGTTGATTTATCTGCTTGGAATTCTTTGATTTGTGGAAAGAGAAATGGCTAGGAATACTGTTGGAAGAAAGGAAAGATCAACAGCAGAAATGTGTTGATCATCTTGTCAGAGAGTGCGAGTCCCTTAACTTCATTTTCCAAGCTCTTTTTCATTTGTGGTCTGGTGGGGGGAATGACAAAATATGCATAGTCATAAATACTGTCCCTTACATATTTGTGTGTGACATGATACAAATATGAAAGTTCAGAGTTTGTGTTATGATGCCATAACACCTTTTTTTGCAGTTAGGAACAGACCACTGTATCAACATATTACCTGGGGAAATTGTATTATTTGAAAATTTGAAGCTGAATTGTGTGTTGGCATGTAAAATTTTTGTATCACTTTATTAAGTGCTTTAGTTTGCAAGCAAATCTATAGCTGCTATATGAGACTTAAAACTGCTGTAGAGCATCTTGGATACGGTAGAAATGTATTCTTACTTCCCTCTTGTGGCTTCTACTTGCTTTAAGAAAGCCCTTGATTACTTGATTGACTTTTGAGCCCTTGATTTACTTAGACAGGGTGTGATGTTGAGTCTCTTATTATCTTTATTTCCATAGATGTAAAACTACTTCCATGATCTGTCTTCATCTGTGCGATAATTGTCAATATTATACCCTCAAAACAAGCTATATTAATAATTTTTATTGTAAATCAACGACGACCTTTATAATAAGTTATAATGCCCTTCTACAGTTTAGATATAAAAGCTTACTCTTATTTTTACAACTTACCATTATCAAAATAAGATTGTAGCAGCTTCCATGCCTACATAAGCCATGTCTACTGAAGGGTCACTGTTGATCTTTTTTCTACTACCATTATGTCCCTCCAGTTATAGTGGTTGAAACTAGTTTGTTGTTAGGATGAGTACTTTGTAGACTCCAAAATGGTTCTTCCTTCTGGTAAAATAATGGAGCAGCATTGAGTGCAGATGATGGGAGCAGAGTGGTGGTTAATCATATGTGATATTGTGTGCCCATCTAAGGTAGCCTATTGCTCTTAAGTAGGGTGGAAAATGCTTTCCCCTGCCAGTTGAATGAGAGTAAGACTTAAATTCTATGGTAAACAGAATGGATGGTGGGAAGATGAGTGCTGTCATCTTGCTAAAGATAAACTCTAGGGAGCAATAGGCAACTCTTTCTTAGGTAACTATTTTCTGACTCTGCTGCCATTACACCCACCCCCACCCCCGTAAACATGTACCATGGTATTGTGCTTTCGATCTTTCTTCCCAGACCTCAGAAATAACAGGTCTTAATAACCTTTGTGCCAATCCTGAACTCTTAAGTGTTAGCTATGTAATGATGCAATTTTGCAGACAGGGAAGGTTTTAATGTATAATATGAATTTAGCCATAAATGAAATAAGTAACTTATTGTGAAATGGAAATAGTACAATTCCATGCCAACCCTTCCCCCAAAGATTAAACAAGTTACTCCTTTCTGAAAGCAGATCTTGAGTTTCAGTACAGGTCATTGCAGCAAGGATAGTTGAAAAGACCTATGTAGATGTTTATAGGCTCCTTAATGTTTTCTTGATCCTTTGTGTTTTCTTGCTTCTGAAGGCAGAAAGTGAAAGCCAGCCTCTTCTGGGGAATTGCTGCTTTGCCCAAAGACAATATGTAGTATCCTGGGTCTTGGCTAGCACATCCAAAATTATCTAAGACCTAGCCCACTTTTCTAATATCCTTGGAATTATAAAAGTGCAGTCTGTTTTTTTACCAATTACATGTTTTGAATTTTATTTATCCAGATTCCCCTGAGTAGAGTCGATTCATCAAATGCTTTAGGAGATACTGAGTTACAAGGAATATAATACATGTCCTTTACCAGTATTTGGTAGATGTGAAAGACATCTTACCCTAGCATTTTAGTTTTTGCATCCGGCCTAGTTTCTGTGGTTTATACTGAATTAAAAAGGGGCTTTAGATGTGGGAGAGATGGGGAAGAGTTAATTTTGCTACAAGTTCCTTTCCTACACATGCACAAGAAATGGCACTAAAAGGTGATCAGAGGGATTGGAGGGGCCGAGTAGTTATGACCAGCAATGGCTGCATTGTGCTGGTTCTAAAAACGTTCCTCTAAGAGGGTTTCTCTGAGTCGTACCTCCTTTGAGTACGAAGAACCTTTCGGTTACATTGTCACAATAAATCCGCCTTTCTCAGTTTCGTTGTATTGTTTTCATTGTCCATTGCTGTTCATTTGGGTGTTTGGGTCTTTTAAGGGAGTTGCGTACATTAAGATTACACCAAAGAGGAGGTGGGATGGCCAAAAGTCGTAGCAACCCCTGCCCGGAAGCCTTTCCCAGTAAGCGAACACAAGGGCATCTTCAGCAACGAGGGAACCAAAGAGCGCCGCGAGAAAAACGGGAGAGCAAATTTCCACAGCTAGAAGCCTCGACTCTTCCCCCCTCCCGCCCAGGATCTTCGAATCCGAAGCCTTCCGTCCGACGACGCTACTTCCGCTCGGGAATCGCTCTTCTCCACCGCCCAATCGGCATCCCCGCTTGCGCATGCGCAAGAGCGCCAGATGACTATCTCGAAGGCCAGGAATAGAACTCGCCAATGGCGCGGGGGGGGGGGGGGGCTTTATAAAATGTCTGGGCGTGTCCGCCTCAGGGTGGGCGTGAAAAGGTTAATCTTCCTGGAGTTGCCCAGAGGGTTGCTTTACCTTTATTTTTATATCGGCCCTAGGCGGCTCTGCTGCGCCCCATACAAGGCTACCCCCGAGTGTTAAGATCTGTAGAGAAGAAAACCCCTAGGGGGAAAGAGACCGGAAAGGGGGCCGCATCTTCGCCAATAGCTTAAATTAATCAGTGTTTCTGAACCTTGACAATTTTAAGGCATGTGGACTTCAACTCCCAGAATTCCACAGCCAGCAATGCTGGCTGTGGAATTCTGGGAGTTGAAGTCCACATGCCTTAAAATTGTCAAGGTTCAGAAACACTGGTAGATGAGGCAGAAGGGGAGCAAACGGCCACGCCCACCCAGTCAGTTGCATTGATGGGGAGGGGGCGCCAAAAATCTGCACCGAGCCCCTCGACCGTAGCCACCTCGAGACCCCCCCGTTCCTCCGTGATTTCGGCATCTCGCGCGGGATTCCAACGCCCCCGTATCCCCATCTTCCCCCCCAAAAAATAAAACCGACCGTCTCTCGTTTCCATCTTGAATAGGACAACACCGAGGAAAACCAGAACGGGAGAAAAATGTTTTTTTAAACGGTTTATTGAACAAAAACACGAGGAAATTTTTTTTTTTTTTAAAAAAGGCATTTTGAAGACGAGACCTGAAAAGGACGATACAAAATCTTGTAGGCGAAAGTGAACTGCGTTTCCCCCCCCCTTCCCCCGCCCCGACTAGATACGTATTTCAAACCTGCAGTGATTGCGCAAGTCTCGGAGGTAAAATCAGCTACTCTGCTGGTCACTTGGTCCCATACGATCGCCCCCCACCCTACCCCCACCCCGCATACAGCGCCGCCAGCACTCCTGGCCAGGAACTGTGCGGACGCCTGTGCATCCAACAGGCTGTTGCCATGACACCCCAGCTTTTTTAAAGAGGGGGCGACCGAGCCTGCTGGTAGTTCAAAGTTTAGGAATCCACCAAGAACGATCCCTTCTCCCCTGCAGTAATCGGAGGCTGATGGCGAGGGGCCGAACCTCGCCCAGATGTGGGTGGGGGGGGGGAAGTATTTTTATAACGATATCACGCTACTTTTGCAGAACACGAAAGCAGAAAAATCAAGCTTCAACGGCAACAATAATTCCAATAAAAAGAACAAGGGTGGGAGGTGAAGGCATAAACCTTTCCCACGATCCAAAATGTCCCAATGATCTCGACGGGGGCGGGGGGATCGGTGGAGAAAGCGCAGTGCTCTTTTTTGCACGCACCCGCCTTCCGAGGGAAGAAATGCTGCAGAAATTGGGCCAAAAAGACAAAAATCAAAGCTGGAAACATGGCTCTGTGCTTTGAGCTAAAAAAAGTCAGTGTCGTTTTGGGGCTCAAAAGTCTTGGGTCGGAAAGACAACAAGAAGCGGCTTCTTCTCCCCCCTCCAAGTTTTGAGGGCAGTCTTATTTATTTCCTGCTCTTGAGAGCCTTGGGCTTCGCCGATTTTTTCACCTTCTTGGCGCTGGGGGAAGCGACGCTTTTCTTGGGGGCTTTCTTCGCTTTCACCTTGTCTTTCTTGGCGGTCCCGCCGCCCGCGCCTTTCTTGTGCGATTTCTTCTCCATCTTTTTGCTCTTGGCGACGGGCTTCTTCTCGACCTTCCGCGAAGTGGATGCCACGACCGCCGCCTTCTTGTGGGATTTGGCGTGGGCGCCGCCGCCACCGGCGCCTCCTTCGCTTCCCCCCCCCTCCAGCTTTTTCCTGTTGAGCTTGAAGGAGCCGTTGGCGCCGGTGCCTTTCACTTGGAGCAAAGTGTCGTTTTGCACCAGAGCCTTGATGGAGTATTTGAGATAGGTCCGCCCGTTTTGCTGGTCGAACCAAGCCACTTTCTTGGCTTCGTTGTAGATTTTGGCCAGCGAGGAGCCATTACGCTCGCCCAGTTTGCGGATGGATTCCACCACTAGCTGGCTGTACTTGCCGGGCTGGTTCTTTTTCTTGTTGTTTTTCTTCTTCTTGGATGGGGAGAGCGCCGACACCCCACCTTTGGCTTTCTTGGCCGCCCCTTTCTTTTCTGGAGCCAGAGGCGCCTCTTCTGCCTCGGTCAGCGGCAAGTCAGCTTCTTCCAGTTCAACAGACATCCTGGAAAACCGGCTTTCAGGCCTAAAGTGTTGGGGGCTCGGGCTCGGCTGATCCTCGGAGCTCGTTTTCTGCGGGGATGCTCTCGGTCGCGGGGCGCTGGGTCAGCGGAGCCGAGAAACCACCACAGCGACCGAGCACAGCTACCCTCCGCGTCGCCTGAGAAAAGCAATCTGCCTGGGCGGGCTTCGCCACGGCGCTTTATATGCGCCAGGAGCGGACCATGTTGAGAACAACAACAGGGAGCGAAAAGGCAAGCTCTGAATTGTGCTTTTGGTGGCCCCTTCGCCGAGCTCTCGTGCACGCGTCCGGTGCCGTAGAGACGAGATGCTGTTGGCATCTGCCCCTCCCGACGGTGCCTGATCCAGCTGCCTGGGTGTCACAGTTTTCCGGAGAGGGGAAAGGCTCTTCGGAGGCGATTTTAAAGGCGCACCCTATACTCGGGAAAGACAGAGGATAGGGGCGCCCCATGTCGTGGGCTCTGCACCTCCTAGAGAGAGCCCCAGCTCTCAGGGAGCACATGGCTCAGATAGGAAAGTGGGGCCCGCATGTCTCTGTCCGGTCGGGGGGCGCTGACGAAGCTCGGGGGGAGCACTAGCCCCGGGTTAATTTGTTGTAACTAACACACTGGACGCCCTCACGTGGTCGGCTGCAGCAGCACGGAGCCGGTGAGCAGTTTTCAGGGGGTCCCCGCCCGAACTGGAGGGGCCGTGACTCAAGGTACTGCGGGGTACGGAAAGGGCAGGATTTGGCCCGCCAAGGCCCCACAAATGGTAGCGGTCCCCGGTCCCGTAACCTGAATGAGGAGCTGAGTAGAATCCCTACCCGCATCAAATCCCGATGGAGGGGTTTTTGGTCTCGAGTTCAAAAAACACGATATGGCAGAGAAAGGGACGCTGTCCGTAAAAGTTTGAGGTCAACGCAGTTACACGCATTGGTGAAACGAGCGATAAGGCGGCGGGACAAGGCAGAAGGTAGCCGCTTTTCGAATAGAATTAGGAGGCAGCAAAAGGTCAGCAGGGGCGCAATTTTTTTGCGCTGACTTTGGGATCTCTACGTATTGACACCAGGTATTGTACGTATTGGGATCGGTGGCAGGATGGCGGCTCCTTTAATACTGGCGGCCTTTAATAATGCTCGAGCTTGGAGCCGGCAAAAAAAAAAAATCTCTGGTAGGCACATGCGTTCAAACGCATTTACCCGCTCGCTTTTGGAAACTTTGGAAAGCAGCGCCGCGCGAGGGAGCATAACTGGGGGTGGGGGTTTCACCTCTTCCTCTTCCCACCCTCCTTTTGGTTGAGGGGCGAGAAGGGAAGAAGAATCCTTTAGTCACTGGCGGCATGAAGAGATTGGAGGGAGGGAGGGGGCGGGAAAACCTTCGTCGCTTAATGGCGGAGGTGCCCGCACAGTAGAGAGCCTGATTTCCAGAGCAGGCACACCTTCGCTTCCCCCGATCTCAGACAAAACAGACTCATTTCTGAGAGCCTCGGGCTACTTGGGCGCCTCGTACTCCCCAGGGACGACGCCCTCTTTCTTTTGCCTAGCAACCGCCTTCCGAGCCACGGATTTTGGAGCGGTTTGCGGAAGGCGGGCGCGGGGAATATTTGCTTGTGGTTTTGGTCTTGATTGTTTGAAATCGGGGCCAGGGACAATCTTCAACGATTCCCTACAGGAGGCGGTGGGCGGGTTGGTTGGTTGCTTGCTCGCTTTAAAGCCGCTGCAACGAGAGAACAGGGTTAAGAACAGAGAGGATGGAGGGGAAACGTTTCTGTGCTGAGAGAAGCAGGATTAAAGGGAAATGTCGCCGCTATGGCTAAGCCGGAGAAGATTCGTCGCTCCAAGGATTCTTGAGCCTGCCGCTGCCGCCGCCTGCATCCCAATGGACTGGGCCACCCAAAGAGTTGCCCTCCCGCGCTTGCTCTACCCTCGGCGCCGCTTAACAAGGCTAAAGACAACGCGGAGCTCGCCGATGAGAGGAGCCTCGTGCTCGGGGACAGCCTGCCGCCGACTGCGCCACCGCTATCGCGTCTTCAACCTGTCGCACCCTCGTCTGGATTTAAGAGTGGAGTTTGCGCAGGAAAAAAAAAACTCGTGGTCGGCGGGCGTCGCTGGTTTGGTTGGATGAAACCAGAAGGTGGTTCACGACTTCAGCGAGCAAGAATGGAGGCCTGAGAAGGGAGAGTTTTGCGGTTCGCTAGAAAGTGCCTTCCGTACGTGATATCGCTGGATATTCGGGATTTAAACACCGAAAGGGACTCCCACGGTGGAGTCAGAATTGCTTGTTTCTAGGAAGGTCAGGGCCTTCAGTCCCCAAGATCCTGGGCTTTTCCTACGCGTGGTCTTTGACTGCCACAAACACTTAGGGCAGGGGTAGTCAACCTTGGCTCTTTTATGACTCGTGGACTTCAATTCCCAGAATTCCTGAGCCAGCTTAGCTGGCTCAGGAATTCTGGGAGTTGAAGTCCACGAGTCATAAAAGAGCCAAGGTTGACTACCCCTGACTTAGGGCACGGTGGCTTTTCTCAAAAGTTTGCATCTTCCTCAGCTTGCATCTGACTTAGCCACTAGATCAGCTTTCCAGACTTGGATGTTTGCAGAATCACAGAATTCTCTGTCAACGTGTTTAAACGGTCATTTTTAATCTTAATGCTGTAGTTAAACTTCCCGTTAAAAGGAAGTTGAAACCTTGTTGGTTTTGATGACCCAGTGTTGAGCCATTTTGTAAGAGCCATTTTGTACCTGTACTTTTTAGCTATATTGAGAGATTCTTTAGCAATTTTAATATTTTATGGAAGCTTGCTTGGTAACAACCACAATACTTGCAAATCATCCACCCAACTGAATTGAGAGATTAGATTCATGACATCTACATCAGAATACATGAATTCCACTTTGAGGAATTTGCAAATGTTTATTTTATTGCTTCCTGATGCCTATAGATGCTTCCCACAGACATGATTGTTGTGCCGTTGAGAAGCATTGCCAGTCTTAAGTTTGTTTTACTAGGAAGAAATATAACTTATTTTTAATATCTCAACCCCTGGTTTGCTTATTAATCAGGTTGAGCATGCCAGGCACCAACCCAGCCTTTCCTGGGACAACAGTTTTATGTAACAGAAGGATCCCAACAGATACTGCCTAAAACTTTGTAAAGAGGGCCATCATTTGGACCTTAAAGTATCTCCAGTTGCGCTGATTTTAACATGGTCTAGTTTTAATAAGTTATGGACTGAATCTATTTCTCCAAACTAGAACTGGATGCCATTCAGAATAGTGTTCTTGCTCCCATTGGCAGAAACAATTCTTCACAGATAGCTCCTAGGTTCATTTTTGGCATCTCTAATTAAAAACTGAGTATCCATTTGAAAACAGACTTTGGCTTGGAAATTTCCAAACAAATGTTGACAACTCAGACTAAATGGACAACTCGTCTGATCTGGTAAAGAATAACTTCTTAAGCCACCTATATATGGCAGTATTGCTTTCAAGAATTAGGATGAAACAGATGTTAAATAAACTTGTGGGCACTGATTGCACAACATATGTAAGGCACCCAGACCTATTTTACTACTGGCTATGAAATAAAACAATTATGGTAACTGGAAAGGAACAATCCTTTGGGTGGAGCTTGACGCACTTCCTCCAGTCTTGCTAGTTTTTGTGTGAAATGTATGCTGGGAGAGTATCAGCAAAGTTCCAGTACATGAATTGCCATTTCCCATTGCCAGACAGCAAGCAATAAGCATGACTTGGGGATGGCAGCCAATCAAAGTTTTGAAAATGTCTTCTGCATGTTCTGTGATGGACATTGTTGCCTTTTCAACTGGTCTGAATTTCTTAACTTTTTATTTGAGACTGAAAACCAGAGAAGGCATGTAGACAACTCAGGTTGACAACAGATGTAACATCACATAAATGCTGTGATTTATGTCCTTGTGTCAAATGTTAGGAAGTTGACATTTGTTTGATTACTTCACCATGGGTGCATCCTCATTTTGCCAACATTGTGGTTTACTTTAGATACCTCTGTGGACTCTAGTCCACTTGGACAGGTTTTGGATATTTGCCTAACATAAATTGACTGTTCTGGATTAATAATTCTTTTCTCCCTTATTGTTGACCGAGCTTTGGTGTACTTTTATTACATTATTATTTCATTGCAAAAGAGAGACCGGAACCAGTATATAAAATTAACAAATATAAGTAGGAAAAATATAATTCCATAAAAATACATTTTAAAATGAATAAATAATAGAATAAACAGAGTTGGAAGGGACCTTGGGGGTCTTTTAGTTCAACCCCCTACTCAAGCAACAGGACCTATACCATTCAGGACAAATGGATGTTCAGTCTCTTCTTGAAAACCTCCAGTGATGGAGCACCCACAATTTCTCAAGGCAAACCATTTCACTGATTGTCTGCACTGTTAGGAAATTTCTCTTAAATCTAAGTTGGATCTCTCTTGTCCTGTCTTCAGGTGTTTTAGAGACCCTCCTCCTCTTTTCTAATAGCCCCTCAGACGGTTATCATGTCACTCCTGGTTCTTCTCTTTGTTAGACTACATATACCAGTTCCTGCAACTGTTCATTGTATGGTTTAGCTTCCAGTTCCACGCTCAAAAAAATCCAAAGTTCTTCATAAACTAATACAGTGGTGGCGAACCTATGGCACGGGTGCCAGAGGCGGCACTCAGAGCCCTCTCTGTGGGCACGCGCACCATCGCCCCAGTCCTAGGCCTTCAGCTGGGTTTTATAAAACCTTTTCACTTTAGGCCTCCGCCGCCGTGTGCAAAAAAAAAAAAAGGTTCAATCAATCAGTCAATTTCAACTTCTTGTGGGGAAAAAAAAGTTTTTGCAAAGTTGGAATTGATTGATTGAACTTTTTAGTCCCACCCAGTTTGCCGTTACCACCCAATCACGCCCACCCAATGGGCCACACCCACCCGGCACCCGACTGCATAAGTGGCTTTGGGTTGCAGTTTGGGCACTTGGTCTCTAAAAGGTTCGCCATCACTGAACTAATATATTCCAAGTTCTTAGTAAACACGGTTTAGCACCACAGTATTTCTCTTCCTAAAATCATCTTATAATACAAGTATTACATCAAAACAGGACAACTATAGGAACAAGTTTGCATTATCTCAAATTAAATTGTCAGCAATGAGGAATTGACATCCAGCTTTTTCTAAATATCTGCTCAGATATCCAACAAACATGGAAAATAATCTTTTGGTAGTCACATAACAGACAGGTTAATCCTGCACAACTCAATTGTGCATATAATGCAAATTCAGATAGAGTATTACAAATTCTTGTCTTGATAAGGTAGACGTTCAGCAGCATGGACGGTCCTGTTTCCCACAGATATTAGGTATGTACAGGCAGTCCTCAAATTACGGCCGATTGTTTAACAAGTTATAATAGCTTGGGAAAGGGTGCTGTATGACCTGTAAAGCACTTCCAGATGTCATAAAGTGTCATGCCATTGACCCATCCGATCTGGTCACATGATCCACAATCTGGTATTCAGCAACCTGTTTGTATTTACAACCATTTGCCAAATGCCCTGCACTCATGTGATTAAAAAAGAGCTGTGGTGGTGCAGTGGTTAGAATGCAGTATTGCAGGCTAATTCTGCCAACAGCCAGGAGTTTGATCCTGACAGGCTCAAGGTTGACTCAGCCTTCCATCCTTCTGAGGTGGGTAAAATAAGGGCCCCCAGATTGTTGAGGGCAATATGCTGACTCTGTAAACTGCTTAGAGAGGGCTGTAGAGCACTGTGAAGCGGTGTATGAATCATAAGTGCTAGTGCTATCACCATTTGCAATCTTCTCTGCCGGCTTCCCCAGAAAGTCAGTAGGGAAGCTGGCAGGGAAGGTTGCAAGCTGCTGCTGCTGCCTGTTGGGAGGAATTCCTCTTGTTGTGGGATGGGGGGGGGCTAAAAGAGCTGCCTGTGTTCTGGGGGCAGAATATCTCAGCTGCATATGGACTTGAGATTCCTTCCTGTTATCTACATATCAAGTAAAAGCAAAGTAAAAAATCTACATTTTTCTCTATACCCTCTCCCCTGGATGCCACAAAAGTGTATATTGTAGAATCTGGGATAATCTGTAGATTAGATTAGCACAAAGTAGATTAAAAACCTCTACCATGGCATATGCTGTACTACAACAAAGTTTAATAATAAATAAGCCTGCATAGGCTTGATCTGGAACACCAAAAGATTTTTTTTCAAATTACTATGCTTCCTCGTTAAGTATGGAGAATTCTCGTATCAAGTCCCCAAATTTCAAGAGAACATATAAAATTTCTTTGCATCATTCTGAACTTACGGACATGGGTTTTGCATACAAATTAAATGCAATAAATATTTTATAACCAGGTTTTAATAACCCGAGGGCCAAATTGATCTAGCAAGATTGGTACTATGGATTCCTTTAATTAAGCACTGCCGTCCATCAGAACCCCGAACTGCCTGTCTTCTGGAATGAGCCCCCCCTGCCGCTAGTGTTTTGAAAAGAGCCTGAAGACCTGCCTTTTACTAGTACGGATGACTGAAGCCTCCCTTTAAACTTAGGTTGGTTTGTTTCCACCCAATTTGTTATTTTGCACCACCTCTAGCCCTTTTTTGTGTCCTGCTTTTATTGGTTTCATGTTTTAAATCATTTGAAAACTGACCAGACTCTCTGGAAATTTGGTGGAATATAAATTAGATAATAATAAAACAGCAGAACCCTACAGTCTGCATCAGTTCATATTTTGGTTAGTCAAGAAAAAAACAGGAAGCTGTTACTCATGCAGATTAGGTTGTGATTTTTTTTTTACATTTGAAACTTTTTTTTATCGAAGTAAAATATTCAGGGTATAAAGTATTCAAGAACCTTTATTCTTTTGCTGGGCTCTGACTGAATGATAGACTCAAGAGTTCTAAATACAAGATGCTCAATTTGAAAGCAGTGAAAAAATGCTAGTTTTCCAAATATCCATCTTGTAGTCCTGTAACATTTTCACACTGGGTCCATTAGAAAAGAAAACTACGTAAGTAAACAGATTTAACAGTTACTAATCACTTGAGACTTCAAAGAGTAAAAGAACAATTTATCTTCTTGTATTGATTGGTAACATATTAGGGCACTAATGTATTGGATCCAAACAACTGTGCTATATTGAGGGCAAATGGCCTGAAGGCTTTTTGCATAACCTTTAACCCTTATGAATCCAGAGGGAACAGGGCTTATGCAATCACCGATTGCATAATTTCCTATACAGCATAATTTATAGTATTTCCTGCATTCATTTACTGAATAATGGCATTGATTTTACATACACCGAATCAATAATGCTTATGGGGCAAAACCCTCTATTGGCTCAGCCACTATTATAGATTTTTTAAAGCAGTGTTAGATGCTGAATGCTGCCTTCTTCCTTCCTGTGCAGCTTAAATTGTTCCAACTTTTTAATCATTTTTCTCCTATTTGTATTCTATCACATTCTATCATAAAAGATGTGAAAAGGATCACTAGTCCAACCCACTGTCCAGTATAGGAACCTATTACTACAGCATCCTTGACAAATGGCTACCCAGCTTCTGTTTATATATTTCCAGCAAAGGAGATGCCACTTTTCGAAGCAACTCCATTTAACAGCTGGTATGATCAGGAAATTTGCCCCAATGCCCAGCTGAAATCTACTTCCTTGTAATTTAAACTCACTGCTTTTTCTACTGGCTTCTGGAACAACACTGAACATTTCTCTCCACCTCTTAAGTGACAGCCCTTGAGATATTTGAAGACAGCTATCATGTCTCCATGAACACTTCTGTTGGTTGACCATACATGACTCCTCCCAACCATTCCTCTTACGTTTTTGACCCATACCCTTTATAATCTCAGCTGCTGTGCTCTGGACATTCTGGAAGGGATAAACATCCTTCCTAATATGCAGTGCTCAAAACTGCACGCAACATTTGAAAGCAATCTGATCAAAACAGAATGAGTTCTGTTGATCGTGACGCTATCTCCCTGTTGAAACAACATAGGATAGTATTTGTGTTTTTCACATCTTCATAAATTGCTGATTCATGTTCCCCTTGAGACCAAGGGTCTGAAATCTTTTTGTATGTATTGTGGCCCTCTTCCAGTCTATATTCATGCTTTTAACTTTTTTCCAATCAAATGTAAGACTTTTGCATGTTTCCCATTTGAAATTCAAACTGATTTCTGAACAAGTTGTGAAGATCTTGTTGAATCCTGGTTCATTTCTCTAAAGCAGGCATGTCAAACTGCCGGCCCGCCAGTCGGATGCATCACGCCGAAACCGCACCCACCCCATTGCCGGCAATGGGGAAAAAGTTGCGATACATCGCATGACGTCACGAGTTTGACATACCTGCTCTAAAGCATCTGCTCATTCACTCTCTCCCCCTCACCCAGTATTTATATTGTTTGGGAATTCAACAATCATATTTTAAACTCTTCACATATTTTAAACTCTTCATTTATTAAATTCTCCATCAAAGACACAAATGCTCTGTGCTGAAGAAGACATGAGAGTTGTTACTGGTGTTATAGTATCAGTGTTTCACCTGCCCTAATGTGAAATTTATATACATATACTCATACCCATAGATGAAGGATAATTTTACACTGATATCATATTCTACTCTGGAATTTCAGTGGCCTCCTAGAATGACAGATTGTTAAGAAGGTGAACCAAACAATTGCCAATGAAAAGAAAAAGCCAAACAAGTTGATGTTTAAGATATATTTGTCCCGGTTGCCTATAATTTAAATACAGCTCTAAAAAGAAACAATGTTAATCAAAAGTTTTGAATTACCATATCTCTCTTTAGGGGTTATCTAGTTTAAAGATAGATTGTGTTAGATTTGGTAACCCATGCTGAACTCTTCTCTGACCATGCTTCTGATGTGCAACTATGTTTTTTCACAACAATTGAAATCAGGGAACATTCCAAAGTGTAGTAGATTATATTAAAAAAAAACCTTAATAGTTTTTGAAAAAGGAAAAATTAAGTTTCCCTTCTCTTAAACCTGAAAAATCCTCATTATATTGCAGCCTTTGGAGCCAACAAAATGCTTCGGCTTGCAGTGAAAAAAAGGTGGCCTAGTCCTGTCCTACGTGAAAACCATGCTAAGGAATAAAAATATCTCAACAATACTTCTCCTCGTCCTTTTTATTCTCCGAGTTGGGAACACTAATGTGGGTCGTCATCCTTCTGTACCTCCTAAAAAGCTTGGCATAGAAAATTACAGTTCTGCACGTTTTCTTTCCAAATATGAATCTTGTCTGACATTTATAAATTGTGGATAAAAAGCTTTTCATAAGATAAAACTCTATGTACCAAATGCTCTTCCTCATGAACCAGTTTCTGATTAAAACGTGTTTAGCAGCAAATGATGCATGTGGAAATCACATGAGTATTTGTCATCAGGAAACCAGGGCCCAGATATTGAGTGCATTTAAATCCATGCAGAAGATCCAGTCTTCACAATGATGGTTGATCATGTACCTAGGAAAACATGCTCCCATCAGAACCTATGAGCAACAGCAGCAGATTAAGTGTAACATTTCATAAAATACTATCTGAACTGAGCAAAACTATAGCTATATTCCTATGATTTGGCATAGGAAGAATCATACGTTAAGACAAATGGAAGTTAATATTTTGGGAAGAACAACACAAACTAAAGCACTTTCCCTCTAGATTTCATACACTTCAGTTTAGCTCAGCTTAACATGCAGAAAACATGCCAAGACCATTTGTAATACGTGTCAAATTCTTAATTAGCTACCCATATCATCACAAGTTGGCATACATAATGTCGAGAACTTTTAGACATTTTAATCTAAACTTCTAGTTAACTGGGAAAAGGAAAGTAGGATTTCCAACATCCCGTAACACCACCTTTTTTTGGAACAGAATTACATAAAATAAATATGAATGGCAAAAAATAAAACAATTACAAACCCGTTAATATAACTTTTACTTTCAATCAAGTGGCAAGACTAAAGCTTTTTAATATTATGCCATTAAAGTGAAACCCAGGCACGTGTTTTTGCTCCTCTCATTCTAGAAGAAGAGATAGTAGAACAAGAGAAGCAAAGGCACTTGAAGGGCCAATGCCCGCTTCATCATTATCACCATTTCTATCTTATTAGGTACTAGGAGGGGAGTTTGGCAAAGTGGGAGTAAGCAATATTCCAGAAAGTGACTCCTGCACAAACCAACTGCCATCCATCCCTCTAAGCCAGGGGTAGGCAATCTTGGCTCTTTTATGACTCGTGGATTTCAAGTCCCAGAATTTTGGGAGTTGAAGTCCACGAGTCATAAAAGAGCCACGGTTGCCTACCCCTGCTCTAAGCCATTTTCAGGACAACACAATCATGGCCTAATGAGATACTGACAGGAATGCCATACTACATTAAGCAATATTCATGATTTATTCTATTTTGGTTTATCAGAATTGCTTAATAACTGCAGCTTATTTGACAAGATAATTAAAGATTCTTCATGGAAGATATGAATTCGATCACTTTACAATTTAACTGGCACAAAAAGGTTGATTATGTTTAAGCAAGGAACATCTATCTAGTGCTCAAGCTGGCTTTGTTCATTTAATTCAATGAATTATTCTGAGTTTCAGAGTAAGCATCAACACTGCATATTCACCAAATTAAAGAGGCTGATAAAGCAAATAATCTGCCATTCCCATTTAATAAAAGGAAATGTAGTGTGTCCAATAACATTTATTCAGTACTTTTGCTTTCTAGAGCACCAAGCTTTTCACTGCCACAAAGCAGAAGCTACTACTACCTAAGGACAAAACAGGATTCCAGACAAAGATCTGAGAAACCAGTACTTTTTATTTTGGTCTCTTTATTAATTTGAAATTATACTCTATAAGCAACATTTCTTTAACCTAATTCCTTTAAGAACTGTTTTTCTGTTAGCCACCTCACCATTTTTAGAATTACAATTAGGATCTTCGGATGTTATCTTATGGGTCATCTGAAATATTTCCTATCAATCAAGTCAGCTCTGTCTTGTAAAGTGAAGTCAAATGATATCCATATTAAAAACATATGGTGTAATCTACTGGTATTGTACTATTGGAATTGCTTCTTCAGAGGCCATTTTTCTTTAGCTCATGTACACTCTTATGACGACCTGCTCTAGAGAATTGTGGCTTCCTCAGTAGGAGATTTTTAGGGAAACTGGAAATCCCCAAAATAGTTGGAAATAGTTTCAAAATCTGAAGATCGGGGTAAATGGCACGTATGATGTCCAATTCTGCTTCAGTGACATACAACAACCAAACTGTACTATTAGAAAGGTGGCTTCCAATCTCTCTAGATATCCCTGAAACTGTTAAAAAAATCCTTGTTACACCCGATGTTAGGAACAGATTTTCACTATTACTTTATGAATTGGCCTTTTCCCCCATCTTTTGCATATTTGTTCTCCAGAACCTATCAACATCTGGAGTAAATCTGGGAGCACATATGAGGTAAGTCTGAGTCAATGACGTTCTCTGACAGGTTGACTGATATAATTTAATATAACTCAATAGAGAATATAGTCTGTATACATTTCTGTCATATAGTTTTTCCCTTTATCACATAAGTTCTTTCTCAAAATCCTGAGTAGAAAACTTATACTTAGCAGCTTTTTTATGGCAGGCCACTATCAAATAATGTGAACACAGGATAAAAACATAAAATTGGTTCTGAAGCGCTAGCTTCCACAAGGAGAAACATGGAAACAGGGAGCAAGAATTTTTGTTCTGGTTAAGTTTATTGGTGTGTTCTTTACAGAAGAGTTCTGGCTACATACTAGAGTGGAGACCTCAAGTTGGGAGGGAGAACATAGAAAAATGCTCCATTCAAGAAAACTACAAATGCAAGGATAAGTAGAGGGCAGAACAAAATGGCCAGAGTGTCATTAGAGGAAATCCAGACAACTGACGGTAAGAGAAGGAAGAGGAAGAAGAGGAAAGGACACTTGGCCATTAAGAGTGACTGTCACTACCCAGATGGAGCTGTATCTACAAGAGTCGGATGTTTCATGTTAGATTCCTCTTTACCTTTGTAGAGTAACTGTGAAAGGGTTAAAAGGAAACAAAGCAATCATTTTGAAAACTGTATTTAATTTCTGAAGTCCAATAGTCCGGCACGCAAAATCATGCATTTGAAAATTTTTCACTACAAATAAGCCAGATAGTATTTTTCAAGGAGATGAAGCTTTTTGGCTCTTAAATCAATAAAAATGTTTACATAATTCTTGCTTCTACTGTACAGAATACTGTCTCTATTTGGACTTGTGCTGCTAGCACGCTGCATTTCACAAGTGTCCTGTTCATTTCATAAACAGCTTGTGTTTCGGTACTTAAACATGTAATTCAAGAATTTTACACTAATTTATACATTTAATTGGTTGCATATATTAACATGTACTATAAGATTTCTTTTTCCTAAAGAAGCCATTACATAATATGTGGATACCGTAAAAAGATCTGATTAGTTAAAAGTAACAAGCATTAACAGATACATACAAAACTCAACCTAGTGGGACTGAGTGCTGAGCTTGCAGTGAACTATGAGTAACCAGCCTTTCCAGTTGCCGCCTTCACAGGGGAAACACAAAACAATTAAAGGGAAATTGTTACAGAGTATCTGTACACAGTTTCTTTCCAAGGGACATCTGGATGTAGCTTAAGTTCCAAACGTGTAAGAGGTTCCTTTTTAACTAGAGGAGAAAGGCCTGCTACCATAAAAATGTAATGGGATGAAAAGGATACCGATGAAGTTGTGTGGAGGAATGAATGGGTTTACAAGTTGTTCACGGTCAGGGGGCAATTTTGGCCGCTGAAAATGGTATCTTTATTTCCCCCAGGACAGGAGAAAGGGCCATTTATGGTTGAAGGCCTAAGTGTGATATCTCGGTTTGTGAAGGACTGTGCTTAATCCCTCCAGCCCCACCTCAGCAGCTACAGCTCTCCGCAGAAGCCTTTGCCCGGTCGTTCTTGTCTAGCTTGATCGGTTCCGGAAATTCATTGTAAAGCTCCACTTCAGTTTCCTACCAGGAAAGAGGACAGAGGTCACCAACTACAGTTCAAAATTACTTTGCTCAAGTTGATCAGCTCTGGCTTTGGGAATAGGAGGCGTGCAAGCTTAGTCTCAATTTCCAAGGAACACTTATGGACATTGCCTCCGAACTGTCCTTAAAAAAGAAACCCCCAAGCCTTTTCCTGCCATGAACAGCACTAAATGAGTACTGGAGGCAGCTCATAGGGCTATTATTATTATTATTATTTTTTAAACAAATCAATCCTAATGACACCAAAGACCCCCCCCCCAGAAGGTTTTTCAAACAGGATGTTAAAAATATTGCAAACCATCTGCTTATTTAGAAAAGTAAACCGGAGGACTGCTAATATATAAAAGACACAACAATGGCTGTTATTGTCTATAGCCAGTCATCAGTAAGTCTGATCTTATAAGGGGAATGTGAATTGATTGCCAATAGAAGGCACTAAGCAGGGCTCACCTGTTTAAGTGCATTTCGTGCAATTGTTTGGAAAGCTTGTTCCACATTAATGGCCTCCTTCGCACTGGTTTCAAAGTAAGGAATATTGTTTTTGCTGTAGCACCAGGCCTGTGCTCTTTTTGTGGTAACCTGGCAACACAGGAAGGTTATTTTAATTCAGTTAAGTTCATACATTCCTATTAACCAGCAACCCTTTGTTTATTACCAATAGCAAAGAACTTCACATTATTTCCTAAGCTGTAGAGAGTGCTCATGAGTGCTGGGAAAGCTTTGTACACCCAAAGCTTCTTTCCAGAGTGATGTTATTCTATTTACATCCTCAAAAGCAGACATTTTATTCATGCACTTTGGTATAACATTTTGAAAAAAACCCAGTCTGAAAATCTTGTTTTAATTCCGCAATCCATCCTCATGGGCAGGGGCAAAAACTAGAACTGATTCTAGTTCAAAATAGCATCCCACTTACTTGTCTATTTTCTAAGTCAATCTTGTTCCCCAGCACAACAAAAGGAAAGTTCTCAGGATCTCGTGGACTGGCTTGAATGAGAAATTCGTCTCGCCAACTATCAAGAGTTTTAAATGTGTTGGGAGCTGTTACATCAAAAACCAGCACACAGCAGTCTGCTCCCCTGTAGAAGGCAACTCCCAAAGACTGAAACCGCTCTTGCCCGGCTGTATCCCATATCTGCAGAGAAGAGAAGAACACAGTAGCTTAGTAGCAGATTGTCTGTTCAAATCAAAAGAGAATCTGATGCTTTCAAATGTGGGAATAGCTCTGCTCCTTTCCTCATACAGATAGGGACCCTGTGTACTTTGCTTCTTGTCTTTGAAACATTTTCTGCATACCTAAGAACTCTGAGGAATAAATTGGATTCACAGTCACACGAAGAGGCCCTGTATCAAAGAGGCTGTCAGCTTCCCTCTACAAATGCAGGGGGTGGGCAAAGGCAGTTGGCTTCAGATCTACTCCTCTCTCTTACTTATAGAACTAGTGTGAGTAACGTTTTAATCATATCAGCCCAATTTCTTCATTGCCACAAATAAGGAATGCCAAAGTCAACCCAGACCTTCTTTTGAGCACTTTGGTTCTGAGATAACTTATCTCCTCCCTTGGGATGAACAGCACTTGGAAAATTAGGGTCTCCTTGCTGCTGCTCCCACCACTCCTTTGTTACAAACTAGTTTTCCCCCTTCCCCACCAGCCCTTTGGGGAACCAGGGGAAAACCAAAGGGGAAACCTCAACCCGCCACAGGTCTGGCTAACCTACAGAAAGAGAAACCAAATAAAAACTTTTGAGAGTCAGAAGCTCCGCTAAGGTTGAATTCAAGGTATTGGTTATCACCTATAAAGCCCTACATAAAGCCTGGTTACTTGAGGACCAACTCTCTGGCTGGGTCATTGTCAATTAAGCAGCGACATGTTACAGGACCCAGGAAACATGCCTTCCCAGAGGAATTACATTCCCCTGGAGATCTGGACTACTCCCACCCTTCTGACTTTCTGCAATGTCTGGAGTTTGGTAGTCCTAACAAATCTAAGTAAGTAAGTAAGTAAGTAAGTAAGTAAGTAAGTAAGTAAGTAAGTAAGTAAGTAAGTAAGTAAGTAAATAAATGCTTAAGATCCAGCTGTTCTTCTAGCCCCCCCGAGCTATGATGGGGGTTGCCCCTTTGGTTGATTATTGGCTGCTGTCTTTCTCTTCCCCCTTTGACATATTTTAATTTTTATCTGTAAGCTACCCAGAGTTACTATGAAGTCAGACAGACTTGAAATTGAAATAATCAACTAGACTCCTTTGCATCAACGTTGTAAATAATGAATTCATCAATGATTATGTCTTTTGAAAGAATAAACCACAAGAGCAAGGGTGATTTTAGGGTAAATGCTTTAACTGAGTAGTGGGGAGCAAGTCCATTTTGGGCAACAGAGATCAAGAGCTGAAGGCAAAAGGCAAGGCTGGACCTCAGGGGTAAGCTGGAACAGTAGGAGGTAACCATTGAGAAAGTCATTCCTGGGTGCTGACCCCTCTGATTTCTCTCAGATGTGTATACTGGGAAAATATTGTCTCTCTCAGATCATTTGGGTGGGGAGGGGATGTCCCACAGTAATAAGCAAAGCCATATTTTTGTCCTAATTTCAAATTTATGAAGTTTGAGTTTCTGAAGACCCCACTACCTTGTTAGATTTTTAAATCACAGCTGAGCTTGCACACTCCTGCAAAATCTGAAAAAAATGTAAGAAATGTCCTATATAACATTTTAGGGTAATGTAAGTAGAGTTGGCATACATAAATTAATGCAAAATAGAAATGGGGTCTTCTATAAAAAAAATGCTAAAAGCACATTCTTACCTGCATTGTGACTAATCTGTCATCCACCATCACCTCCTTGGTCAGGAAGTCTGCTCCTATTGTAGCTTTGTATTGGTTACTGAATTTCTTGTTAACATACTGATTCATAAGAGATGTCTTTCCCACCCTATGCAAACAGAAGAGAATTCAATAACACAAGCTCAATAATATGTTCAATCCAAGTTTATAATCTTGGGCAGATAAAATGCTAGTTTGCATGCATCTCCTTTTGTTTTTTTGATATATAGCAGGGGTGTCAAACTGCCAGCCCACGGGCCGGATGCGTCATGCCAAAACCGTGCCCACCCCATTGCCGGCAATGGGAAAAAATCGTGATATGTCGCAACACGTCACGTGACATTGCGAGTTTGACACCCTTGACTTACAACTGCCTGCTTAGCAACCATTCAAAGTTACAACCTACTGAAAAAGGGGACCTGTGACCCAGATCCAAAGTTCCAACATTTGCCCCCACCTCCTCCCCTGGTCATATGAATGTACTTTGGGCACTTGGCATCAGGGCTGCACTTGTGGCCACCTGCAGCATCCCACAACCACAGGGCCATGTTTCATCATGGTCTTGTTGAAAACTGGCACTTATTTCCAGGTTTCTGCAAAACAGTGCTACAGTGAACAATGGGCTTGCTTAACTGATGCTGCAAAAATGCCATAAAAATGGCACACTCCATTACTGTCATAACTCGAGTACTCTACTGTATCTTAATTTCTACAATTAATACAATCGGTTTACTTATATTTTTGTTTTGAGTTCAAGTCAACTGACAGTAAGCCTGCAACTGATTCATTTGGAAATTACATATTGAACTAGGGTCAGGAATACATTATCCTGCAACTGCAGAAAAACTGCAAAAATCTCTGCTCCAAGTATCCAGTAATCTACATCAACATTTTAAAATATACAGATTGGAAGAATGCTTTTAAGTGTTCATTATGTCAGCATGTTGCTATTTACCATTTCTAGAATACAATATAAGTAACTGGTCATAACATGTTAAATATTAACTTTAATCAATCAATCATTTAAAACTGATTTATGAATCAAGGTTAGTCTATGATCTTTCAGATGTGTTGTATTAATACAGTCACCCACATTGGTCAAAGGGAATTATAAACTCAGCCTATTCAGAGGAACAGAATTATGAATTCTATTACTTGAATTCTGCAGCTACATCTGTTGCTTGCAGGATTTAACATTAAAGAGAAGGAATCAAAGGATTAAAAAGCTTTGTCTTCAGTTACAGATTTCCTGTAACTGAAACATAGCACTTTGCCACATACAGGTAGTCCCTAACTTACAACCGACCATTACAAAGTTATGGTGGACATGGAAATAGTGTTTAATAATAGTCTGTCAAGCACTTATGGTTGTCATAAAGAGTCACACTATGTCAGGGATAGGCAACCTCGGCTCTTTTATGACTCATGGACTTCAACTCCCAGAATTCCTGAATAAGCTATGCTGACTCAGGAATTCTGGGAGTTGAAGTCCATGGGTCATAAAAGAGCCGAGGTTGCCTATCCCTGCACTATGTCATCCCCTTGTGATTGCCATCCCATTGTGAATATGTGACCACATTTCGGGTGCTTGCCAATCAGCTCGCATTTATGGCAGATTGCCAAGTGAACCACAGTCATGTGATTGGCATTTGCAATCTTCTCTGCTGGCTTCCTCAGAAGTCAATAGAGAAATCTGCAGGGAAGACTGCAAGCAGAGGAGATGGAGGATTTGAGGTCTGTTCCTGTCACTTCCATGCAGAGAGGGGAAATTCCTTGGTGGGCTTCAGCAATGGACCTTATTTAGCAACCACTCAATGTTACAATGGCATTGAAAAAAAAGTGACAATTGGTCCTCGCACTTAGGACCATCTTAGCATCCCTACAGTCATGTGATCAAAATCTGAGTGCTTGGCAATTGGCATGTATTTAGGGTTGTTGCAGCATTCTGGGGGTCATGCAATCTCCATTTCTGACTTCCCCAGCTGGCTTCTAACAAACAAAGTCAGTGAGGAAAGCTGGATTCATTTAATGACCATATGATTCACTTAATAACTGGGGTGATTTACTTAACAACCATGGCAAAAAAAAAAAGATTGTAAATTCCTGATAGTTAGAACAATCAACCAGTGGAACAACCTGCCTCCAGAAGCTGTGAATGCTCCAACACTGGAAGTTTTTAAGAAGAAACTGGACAGCCATTTGTCCGAAATGGTATAGGGTTTCCGGCCTGAGCAGGGGGTTGGACTAGATGACCTCCAAGGTCCCTTCCAACTTTACCATTACTATTACTATTATTATTATTATTATTATTATTATTATTATTATTATTAAAAATCAGGCATGACTCACTTAACCACCTCACTGAGCAACAGAAGTTCTGGTCTCAATTGTGGCTGTAAGTCAAAGACCACATATATCGTCATTTGATAAAACTATTGTGCCTTATTACAGTGGCTGCTTTAACAATTTATTCAGTACTGCAACCCCTGCTTGGTAATGGTTTGTTACCTTATCATACTACTTTGTATGATAAGGAGTTATAGCATAGTATACATTTTAAAGCTAGATATTTACATGATTCTTGGGCTATGTTCAGTTGTTTTGCTCTTCTTTTTTGAAAACCTTGGTAAGCTGAGAGGTTTTTCATTGTTCATTTCATTTCAATTGCAGCAAATTTTTTACACTTCTATGTTATATTGGGTATTCTGTATGCCTTAGTGCAATGTAATTCTCTTTACTGACCGTTTTTAAGGCAAAATAATATTATGCTAGTACTTACCCTGAATCTCCAAGAATGATGACTTTGAGTAATACTTTCTTTCTAGAAGTCATTATTACAGAATTCAGATGAATATTCAAGTGCACTTACTAGACAAAAAGAAATTACAATATAAAAGTCTTACTCTGCCATTCATTTGCTTTTACAGACAAGTCAAAATACAGATAACATATTAATATTTCATATCCTTGCAAATTAGGTACTAGATATTGCTTTCTCGAAACAGATGTAAGGATGGAATCACTTCATTGCAAAAAAAGCCTCTGCTTGGCTACTGATCAAATATAGAGAATGCTTAGCTATTCAACTTAAGTGCCCCAGAAAGTATAAAAGCAGGAAGAAAAGATTCCCCAGAAACTTTACTAATGCTGAATGCTATCAGTCTTAAAAACATTCCATTTTTTTTCTTTTTTTGGCTTAAAGCAGAAAAAATAACCTACGTTATGTTCTTAAAGTTGTTTATGAAAAAATATTTAAGTTTCAGGTTAAGTCTCAGAAATTCCTCTGTGAACAAATGTTAGTCCTACCAGAGATTCAACTTGGGAGAAAAGTCCACAATTCTTATTTTTGTTAAGAAATGCTTACTACAGCGCTCTCTCTCTCTCTCTCTCTCTCTCTCACACACACACACACACACACACACACACACACACACACACACACACACGAACTTAATTCCAATATTGGAGAAAGAGTGGAAAACAGAATGCACAGCAAAACTGTACATTAGGCATAGCCCCTGTGAGGTTACATGAAACGTCTGCTCTGCAACTGTCTTAAGTATAATTATGCAATCTACTGCAAACTGAAATTCCAACAAAGTATAGAATAGTAGCTTCATTTAAAATGTCCAGCAAGACTATGAATATTTATTAGGCTTGTAAGTTGTGAACACCTGTTAGTACCTATATTCTGCTGTGTAAAATTCACAAATGTTGAACACTAAAGAAAATGCCATTATGGATTGCAAGCTTCTTAACATAGATATAATGCTGCAGGAATTATTGCGTGCCCAAAAAAAGGAAGTGCCCAAATATAAAGGTTGCAGCTAGTTTTAAAAAATGATAGCAAGACTAAGTTGAATCATGTATTTTTCAGTAAGAAACTACAACAAATAACTGCGAAATCATAGAGTGAAATTTTAACAGAGGGTGCAGAGTTCCACGATTTCCCAAATACTAGTAAATCAAAGAGCACTTGATCATAGCAAACCAAATTACATTATTTGCATGATGGTCATATGACATCGTTACACAAATGATAAATGCAGTACTCAAATATTCCTTCGGTGAGGGATGCGGGCGCTCTAGAAACGTGAAATATAAATAATAAATGAAATAAAATTGCAATGACATTTAGTCCTTTCTAAGAAAATCTGTTGCACTGAGTAAATCATGGTTTTACTGTACTGCTTTTAATTCTAATTTTCTCTTTGGGATTTGGAGCAAACTTTAACCTAATCAAGCAGTTATTTAAAAAAATCAATTTTAGCTATGCTCAATAAACTAGCCCTTATTTTTTAAGACCACCTAGCATGGGATTCATTTCCTCCATATTATCTCCAGTGGTGGGGATTCAATGTGTTAATATTTTCTTGATTGAAATAATTTTCCTTTGAATTATGAATAAACCTTTGAAAGCCACAACTCTCATGCCGACTTCTTGTTCATGACAGCATTGCTTTCCAAATGCCAATGGAGCTACTCAGTACCAGCAGAGCACAACTGCAAATATTAACACTTACATGGTTAAGTGCTACTATAAACAAAGCAAAATTAATAACAACACAGCACACCTACAAGGCTTAAGCTTGGTGCAGAAAGCATTTATACATACGGACAGTAAAAAAAATCTTTGCAATTTTTTTTTTTTCCAATATAGAATTTTATTGTTTTTATCATAAAAGAAAAAATACATCACAAGTATTACACAATGATTTATCCCATCCCCCCACCCCCCGGACTTCCCAAACCAAACCTAGGCTAACATTCAACTACAAGTAAACAAATATTAATATCTCTAACTCCAAACTCTAAACTTAAACAATCCATCTCCTCCGTGTNCCTGCTCCGCCCCCCCCCCCCCCCAGGGCCACACCCCACTTCCACGCCCCGGCACCATGGTGGCCACGCCCTCTGCCCACACCCCGCAGCATCAACTGCACACGACGGGGCGTGAGGGTGGAGTCTTGTCCCGGCTGCCCGGCTGCCATGTACTTGGCCGTGCTGCTCTGCGCGGGCCGCACTCGGGGGTGACTCTCCTCCAGGGGGGCTACTGGTGAGGAGGGGGCCATGGGGAGAGGTGGGGCTGGGGCAACGGCGTGCGTGCCCACAGAGAGGGCTCTGAGTGCCGCCTCTGGCACGCGTGCCATAGGTTTGCCACCACTGGTATAAGGACTATAAAAACAATTTTAAAATTTAACATTATCTTCAGACAACATTAATAGCTTTATGACATCATCTTCATTAATTAAAAAGGCCTTCTGGAAGAACTTTTTTAAAATTGCTTCCCAAAGACAAAAAGGGTCTCAAGGGCAGATTTCTGGTGGCAAACTATTCAGCAACAAAGGGACTTGGTTGTTTTCTTGCAGATGTTTCATTACCCAAAGTAGGTAGCATCAGCAGTGCTAGTCATTATGATTTTCAAGGCATCATCATCACTAGCACTGATGATAATACCTAGTTTGGGTAATAAAACGTCTGCAAAAAAACAAAAACCAAGCTCAGAGAGCACCAAGGACTTTTTATTTCAACCTGAGCTACAAATATTCCTCTTTACTGGTAAACAAGGGGATCATTTGCCAGAAAATTATCTCCTAAATCTCTTTCTTCTAATCTGTCGACAGTTGGGAACTACTAACATTTTTTACTCCTAAACATTTCATTAGTTCTATAAAATATTATGTAATGCTATCGAGTGTGCACTTTCCTATAAATTTTAACACACTTATTTAACTGATAAAAGTGTCATGAAGAAGTATATATTTAAAGATAAAATGAGGACTACCAACAGCACATTTGATATAAAATATGATATAAAATATGAAATTTGACACATCTATAAAAATTAGCACTCTATGCCAGGAGCCAGTACATAGTTATTACAAATATAGAGAAATGTCACAACATTAACAATTGGTATTTCAGGTCCATATCCTTTTGGAGTTACGGTTTATTTCTGACACAAAAAATGGTGTTTCATAGGAGGCTAATTACTCAAAGCCAACACCATTGTACTATTTTGAGAAAAAAAGGATACTGTAAATCAGTATTTTCCAACTGGTAGCTTTCAATATGCAGGTTTCAATCCTCAAAATACTCAATCAGAGAACCACAAGTTAAAGAGTTACATATTCCAAATTTGCTCAGGTTGCAAAAGATTGCTGTGGCTATTTTAAGGTATAACTCCATTGTTGGCTTATTTCTTCTAAGGCATACCAGTCTATATGTAAGTTCATTTTCCCAATTAAATAACTTTGCCAATGCCTTAGCGTGCAACAGTAAACTTTTGGAAGACTTTAGATTCCAGTCAGATGATAATGTAGGGGCTATAATGAACTATTTGCTATTTTGATAAACATAACTGAGGTAAAGAATTGAATTTTAGTATGTGCCCATATGAGGCAAGCTTTTACTGATAATTCTATTTCATTATTGCTGTATTTCTCTTTATTCCCTCAGGTAACCATAGGAACAGTATTTAGCACAAGTCTGCACAATCAGATTACAACAACATGTGTGGGCTCAGAATGCTTAATCACATTCCTTCCTTCATGGAGAAAGCACTTCATAATTTCTTTTCTCCATAAGACCTCACTTTTAATGGTGTGATTTTAAACTCAAAGTTTGCTAGTTCCTCTGGAAGAGAGTACGACGCCAAGCAGAATTTTTTATTCTATGGGTTCTGAATGAAGACAGAACAAAGTGGTTTCTTGGATGAGAATTATGATACCAACTGTACCTTCCTCAAACCAAGCAGTAAGGACATTAACAAGCTTCCTACAGTAATTTAAAATAAGATTTCCCTGGGAATATGTTTGGCACGAATGATCAAGATGGTTATTTCCAATTGTTCCCAGACTATAAAGAACTTGTAGGAATCATTCTATACAGTTTTCCACAGAAAGCTTAAGATATCCTTAGTGTAAAACTATGAACAGTGAATGAGCCTTCCAGTCCAGGAACGTCCATATAATGAAGACCGATCCACTCTCTTACATGCAGCCACCTTTACTTCTTCAACAAACATTGATTTTTCTCAAACTATATCCTATCCATTACTTTTCCTCCAGCATTTGCACACCTTAAAATTGCTCCATTCATTTTCCCATTTCTACTTTTGGCTATTTACCACATAACTTGCAATCATGCACTCCATTTTCCTATCAAGCAAAACTCAAGTCTTAATTTTGAGATCCCTACTTGTTACGCCATGTAATCTAACTTTCCGAGCATGTCATTTGAGTTCTCAGCCAAACATGGAGCATGACTGACAAAGAACATTCGCATCTCCAAATATTTTATATATTCATAAATATCCTAAATAATGGAATATATTCTTTTACTATCTATTCGGTACTGAACCATTAAAACATTCTATTTATTCTCACACATTTACTCCTCTGTTATATACCAATCTTATATTCAGCAGCCACCTTTTAATTCCATTACCATGGGGGGGGGAGGGGAAATCCATAATTCCAATCTATATCCTTCATTCCACATCTTCTCAATATGGATTCTATAATAAGATGTATAATAAGTTTGTTATACATCTCTTAATGAGCTGCTTAAGAGGCACAATCTGGTTTGTAGACACTTATCCAGCATAAAACCATACTGCATTCCCCAAATTTTTCTTGCTTCAGAAGCCACATCTCAATTTTAACATTTCTCCAGTTACGCTATATACACCTGCATCATGACCATTTTCAACATTTTCACAGCATTTCTTTCTTTTGTTTCAATTCATAACATGTTTACTTCTGTTCAACTGTGTCTGAATCTTGGAGACTGCCTAAACAAGGTCCTTGCAGTTTTCTTGGCAAGGTTTTTCAGAAGTGGTTTGCCATTGCCTCCTTCCTAGGGCTGTGACTATCCCAAGGCCAGTCAGCTAGTGCAGAGGTCCCCAACCTTTTGGGCATCAGGGACCGGTTCCGGGGAGAGAGGTTTTTCCACGGACCGGAGGGGGAGTGGTTGTGTGTGCTGCCTGCATGCTGCGGATGGGGCTTTGCTTGTTTGTGCGGACCGGTTGCTGGCATGCCACGGCCCGGTACTGGTCCACGGACTGGGGACCCCTGAGCTAATGCCTAAAGCAGGAGCAGAACTCACAGTCTCCTGGTTTCTAGCCTAATGCCTTTAACCACTACACCAAACTGGCTCTCATATTATTGCCATACAAATCTCCAAAATACTACTTCTCTCATTTTTTTAAACTTCAGTTTCATTCCAAGCCATTATTTTTTTCAGTCAATTTAGTCATGGCACTCCTTAGCTTACTTCACCCATTTTCAAAACAATTTCTATATACATCAAAATCAATATCCATTTTCTCTGCTTCTTTTAACTTCAATTGTCCTTTCTTCCTCTAATTAAACTGTTTAATAGCGTAACAGAGTTGGAAGGGATCTTGGAGGCCTTCTAGTCCAACCCCTGCTCAAACAGGAGACCCTATGCCATTTCAGACAAATGGCTGCCCAATCTCTTCTTAAAAACCATCAGTGATGGAGGACTTATTTCTGTTTGCAACTATCATTTTCTCTATACACAGATATATTGCTTTCACCCTTAGTTTTGCATCAATACTTCTTATCCACAGTTTCTTCTACTTTATCATTCTACCAAACATCCTTATTCAGTGATGGCGAACCTTTTAGAGACCGAGTGCCCAAACTGCAACCCAAAACCCACTTATTTATCGCTGGGTGCCAGGTGGGGGTGGTCCACTGGGTGGGCGTGGTTGTGATGGTTATGGCAGATTGGATGGGAGTGGCCAAGGTGGGCGTGATCACCTCGATGTTGCTCGTGGGGAGAGACGCCTGTGGGGGCCCGGCAGGGTTGGGGGAGATCCAGGGTGTCTGCCAGGTGAGGCGGTGGGCAGGAGGCTCGTCCTGCGGGGTGAGGCAAGGCGAGGCAGGGCGGGGGTGCCATTGTCACAAGGCAAGGTGTGGCAGGGGCGGCTGCTGCCTGACACCATCAACCTCTGCACACAGAGGCCACTGAGCGCATGGTTGCTGGGATGCATCCGGCTATGTGGGACCTCGGCGAGTTAGCAGGTGGCTCGTTGAAGAGGGACAGTTGCCATCTCCAGGGCATGGCCTGTGTGCCCACAGAGAGTGCTCTGAGTGCCGCCTCTGGCATGCGTGCCATAGGTTCGCCACCACGGTCCTTATTCATACTTCTCAGCATAACTCCATGCTTCTCCGTCATACAGTTCTTTTCCCTCTGGTCCAATTAGCTTTCACATACCCTTCCCTTACATCCATTTTTGATTCAGTTTTGTTGGAGGATTAATCTATCTTCTAATACTTTTTCCATACTAGACTCATATTTGGTTTTCCCTTAATTCTTAGTATTTAAAACTAAGGAAAACTATAAAGGAAAACTCAAAAGTAGTGTGAGGAGGAATTAAAGAGACAGGGATCCACTTGTGTCCAGGACATAGCATTAGGAAAATATGATCTAATATTCTAATAATGATCCTGTAGGCCAGTGGTGGCGAACCTATGGCACGAGTGCCAGAGGTGGCACTCGGAGCCCTCTCTGTGGGCACGCATGCTGTCGCCCCCTGCCTCCCCCCATGGCCCTCTCCTCACCAGCAGCCCCCTCAGAGGAGAGTCGCCCCCAGGTGCGGCCCGCGCGGAGCACTGCAGCCAAGTACATGGCAGCTGGGTAGCAGGGACAAACTCCACCCTTGTGCCCCATTGCACGCAGATGATGCTGCAGGGCGCAGGCAGAGGGCGTGGCCACCATGGTGCTTCAGGGCCGCCTGGGCGATCTGCTGTGGCGGACCGTGGAGGCAGTGGGTGGCCCTGCGGGTGGTGTGGGGGTGGGCCAGGGTGGTTTTGGGGCACTCGGTCTCTAAAAGGTTCGCCATCACTGCTCTAGGTAGCTTTCAATATCATCAACTATGGTATCTTTCTATGGGATTAGATCTTAGAGGAACTGTTTTGTAATGGTTCTGATTTTTGTTCTATTTATACTCACCCAGCCCATGGTACTGGGGAAATGTTTGAATCTACATTGATTTTTAATGTCCTTAGATTTCTCCCTTACAGTGTGCAAAACCTATAAGAAATTACTGGAAATATTGATTTAGAGTAAATCAATGATACCTAGCTCACTACTTTTATCTGAATTTGGTCTGGATGAGGAAAAGCAAACTGAAATTAAGTCAAAGAAGATGGAGATGCTGTTGATAAGGAGAAACCAGAATCGGGGATTGAGGTGATCATTTTGAATTGCATACCTGTGGAAAAAGCAGATTTGCATCCAAGAGTGCTCCTTATCCCCAATGTAACTGGATTTACTATTAATTCTTATAATTTGTATTTTTATGGCTTTGTTGCCATAATTCAGTGAATCCAGAGACCCAACAACTCTACTTTAGCCTAGTCTAATATGTTAAATGAACCCAACCATTAAATTAGGTAAAAATGCATCACTTGCTTAATAGGCAGTATTATGTAATTTCTACTTAGTTCTACGTTACAAAAATACAGTTCTGAATTAGTCATACTTGTTGTGGAGCCATTGTTCCTGCTATAAATATATTCTCCCATAAATTTCACAATATTTAGTAATTTTAAAACTTTTCCTTCAAGTGATTTTTCCAGAAGACTTCAGAGGATTTAACAGAATAATCTTGCCAGGATTTAATTATTTGTCTTCTAACAATAAATAATGAGCAAGCACACTAATAGATTTAAAAAGACATGTTACATTAGACAGTATCCACTAACGGCTATGCTAAGGAAACCAGCTGTATCCTTAGCTATATATTCTTGATGTTGGCAAAATACTCTTACAAAAATACACACCCCTTAAGCAGCAACAGTGACATCACCATTGTCAGGCAGCTTTAAACACTGCTGCTGCATCAACTTTTCATCGTTATTAAAAAAAAAAAAAACAGATAAGCAAATATGCTGCAGCAAGATATACCAGGCTAGATAACTACTGAGAACTATTAAGTCTATGAAATACCTATATGAAAAGCTATACTATTTCAATACAGGTAGTCCTCAACTTACAACCATTTGTTAGTGACCATTTGAAATTACAAGGGCACTGATAAAAGTAACTTACAATTGATCCTCATGCTTACGATTGTAGCAGTGTCCCCATGGTCACCTGATCAAAATTTGGGCGCTTGGCAACCATCATATATTTATGGTGGCTGCAGTGTCCTGGGGTGACCTTCCCAGGTGACTTCCAACAGCAAAATCAATGGGGGAAGCCAGATTCACTTAACAACCATGTGATTCACTTAACAACCATGGCGACAAAGGTAAAATTGGATATGACTCACTTAACAACAAACTTGCTTAGCAACAGAAATTCTGATCCCAATTGTGATTGTAAGCTGAGACCTACCCGTACACTATTTGGTTATAAAGCCTACCTTAAGCTTCCAGTACACAAATGTGAGTTTATCTAGTATAGCTCCCTGAACCAGCTCTCTCTTTGCTGAGTTTAAACATTTGAAAAACTCATCAGCAATGCTAAACTGAAAAGCAGGGAAATGTTAGCTAAGTGAAAACCTTTTCTGACTGGCGCATTTCAAAAGCATTGGATTCCACCTTTCACAGTAGCTAGAAATTACTTCTATATTTTAGATATCTTCACTGCTGAGCATCAGTCTGCACAATGTTTAAGTCCTCAAATAGTAAATATTCCAGCTCTAAGGAACACTAGCAAGAATTTATGCTCTCTATACATTGCCTATGCTTTTGTTAAAGGGATGCTTACACTCATTACATATTAATACTTAGAGAATGGACAGAATGCAATTTGTCTGCTGAAGCAATTTCACCATGCATCTCAAATAGCTATGCTGGCAGCAGCTTCATTTTCCACTCCGCTTTTATAACTGAACCAAAAGCTGTGATCAAGAGCAGCCAAGAAAACTGAAACATAATTGGCATGAATGCCAGCATTATTGCCTCTATTTGTCTAAAATCCACTTCTGTATATCTCACTGCCTACCACAGCTATTTAAGGTGTCAACATAAATAGAATCGTATTCCAGAGTGAAGTAAAAAGAATATATTAATTGGCACTTAATGCATTCAATTATCTCCCAAACAATACCATCAGCTTCTTAAGCTTGAATCGTCCATGTAGTATAAATTGCAATTTCCATTTAGCTAGTATGATCAAATATCAGAGATTATTGAAACCTGGAATGACCTAGATTAGAAAAACGAGAATAGAACCTGAAAAGCAAATGATATAAGCATAAACTAGGGCTTTCTTTACTGGAATCCTGCAAGATTTCCAAATTAATTCCCTCAAAAGAGAAGGCTAAAAATGCCTAAGTATACAAGTGTATCTGAAGTTATAGGATCTGAATGGGATACAACAGTCTTCAGCTGAACCCTGGCAAGACTGGATGGCTTTGGATTTGGGTCCTTATTTTAATAATGATTTCTAAAAATTTTAGAATAGTTGTTTTGATCTGTTGTTTTATTCAATTGCTGTACACCACCCAGAATAACTTTATGTGAGATAAGTGGTCATATAAATGTGATTGATAAATAAAGCCAATGTTTTTAGTACTGCTGGCAGAGGCTAAGTTATGAAAGTGCAACACAGATACATACTTGTTTTTATGTATTCAAATTTAGCGAACTATTCACTCTCCACCATATATGCACATTAAAATTTGTGAAAGTTGTAACTCCAATATTGCTCCAAATTCGATAGGGGATCTGACACATCAGTTTACAGAGCAGCTCTGTAAACACAACATAGTAAACAACAAAACAAATTGCATTACTTGGTGTAATATGTCTCTCTAGCTATTAGCTGGCAGCTGAACAAGATACAGAAATAACTTTTAAAGGAGAGCAATTAAAATGGCAATGTGGAAGAATTAATGTGGATAAGGGATTTGTCTAACATAAAATATGACAAATCAATAAAGAGAGTCAATTTGGTGTAATGGTTATCAGACTAGAAATCGTGAGACCATGAGTTTTAAGTATGAAACCAGTTATGTGACTTTGGACTATTACTCATTCTCAGCCCTAGGAAATCACTTCTGAAAATGCTCTCAAGAAAACTGCAGGGACGTGTCCAGGCAGTTGCCAAGTCTGACCTGAAGGCAGATTGGGGGTGGGGGGCACGTGAGCATTTGGGAAAGAAAAACATCTCAATAGACAAGGTCACTACCAACTTTGCACATTACTGTGGACTAGTCATAATTCACTTTTTATGAAAGTTCAGCAATAGCATCTTTTAATTAAAGAATATTGATGATTTCCATATTTATGACATTCGTTATCGCAGATGGGACTTAGTTAGGATTCCAATAAAGTGTCATCTGCCTATTCCGCTATTAATATATTGCTTCTATATTAATGGTAAAAGGACTAAAATTGATCTCAGCATGGATTGTACTGTTAGTTGATATGAAACACACTAGTTAATACAAAAAAGTAATTATTCTGTAAACAAATACTGATATCTCTACTTCTAAACAAAAACAGTTTAATATTTTTTCACGTTACTGTAACAGCTTTGTTTATAATTGTTACTTCATTTACATGGTTGCCTCAGGAATACTGTAATCACCTGTCTCCCATGCCTAGTTATTATGTTGCCAGAGAGAATATACCAGTATAAGCATTTCAAGTTCAACATTTATGGGTGGGTAGCAATGAAATTTAATTCGGTATTTATCCTCCGATTTAAAAGAAATTACCCCACTTCTGACCACTTCTGGTTGTGCCATACAAGCCAAGCATGCTTTTAACATTAGTGTTTTCAGGTGCCTTCAAGTCAGTGGGGGCTCCTGGTCAATGCCTGGACTATCCCCTGCAGTTTTCTGAACAAAATTTCAGAAGCGGTTTGACATTGCCTCCTTTCTAAAGCTGAAAGATAGTGGTAAGACCAAAGTTATCCAGCTGGTTTGTTACCTAAAGGAGGACTAGAACTCATGGATCGCCTGGTTTTTAGCATGGTGCTTTAACCATTACACAAACCTATCTCTTAGTGAGTAATCCAGGAACACAGAATGTTGCCTTACAACAAATCAGATTCTTGGTTCAATGGTGTCGATACTGACTGGAAACAATTCTCAGTATTTTTTATATTTAGGATATTTTGAGGCAAAAGAGCTGCTCCATCATTGTGCTCCTGTATAATCTGTTATACAGAATTCTTAAACCTATGAAAATATATTCATATATAAGCAGTATCCCCGTCAGAAAAAGCTTGAACTAATCTCATCAAGGAGTCAGACTGCCTCAAATCACTCACAACAATGAGTTATAATGTTTATAAATGAGTTTATAAATATCCAGTGTGAGAAAAATCTGATTTTGGTTCCTGGTAATCACACTCAATTTATTTATTTTTTTCAGAGCAGGTGAACTCAGAGCAGAAAAATGTAATAGTTAAACCATCTGATTGATACCAGGTAAACCCAGATACTAATCCATCCTTAGGCATGAAAACTACTGGATGATTTTGGACCAGCCAATCTCATAGGGCTGTTGTAGAAAAAAAAAGAAAAGAGGATGTGCTTTGTATGATACTCTGAGCTCTTGTACAAAAATATAGGGTACATATTTGACAAATGAAGGTCATTTTTCAACCAATTACACAAAACTCATTTTAGAACTATCCAACCATTAGAGCGCCATAAATTTACTGGTAATGCTAGGACGCTGCTGTAAGCTATGGGGGAGATGGCCAAAAGCACCATAACATCCAACCACTATTTTTGTTTTGTAAGAATTTCTAAGAACAGACGTATTTAACATAAAATTATGCTAGTGAGTTAAACACTTTTAATATGCCTCTTTAACTTTTAAAATGAATTGGGAAGTGAGTTTGAAAGTAAAACCTAGTAGACTTCAAAGGAGTTACCAATACATATATTATACACTATTTTAAATAGAAGGCTGAAAGGCTAGCCTTTATTTATAGTCCAAATACAAGTGCAAATATGCATAGTATCGTAAGATCCTTTAATTGGTCTAGAAGCTATTATGGATTTGCTCATGCTAACAACAGTTCTATAGCATTAGACGCAAGTCTCCTATCCGCCACTACTCAAAACTTCAGCTGCTTGAAGCAAAAACTATGCTTTATATATTAGGATGTAAGGATATGTTTGTATTATTTGCCTACAATTTTCAGTACAATAAACCAACAGTTCTCAAGCTGTGGATTAGGATTGTGAAAATAGGGGCGGGGGGGGGGGG
>NW_015386247.1:140669-150489 GCF_001527695.2 Protobothrops mucrosquamatus | reverse complement strand
TCTCAAAGATGCTTTTTTTCCAAAAGGCAACTGGACTATTTTTTCCTTGAGGAAGAAGAAACATTTTGCTTCTCATCCAAGAAGCTTCATCACCTATCCTTCCATGACCTGCCATCACAACTGATGAAGCTTCTTGGTTGAGAAGCAAAATGTTTTCTTCTTCTTCTTCCCTCAAGGAAAAAACAGTCCAGATGCCTTTTGGAAAAAAGCACCTTTGAGACAGCTATGATTTGGATCACTTGAGAATCTCCACAGACATTCCTTGCCATGATTCATGGAAGGTTACCAAATTCATTTCTCATTTTCAAAGGTTGTGATAATACAAAGTTTGAGAATTTCTTACCATAAGCAGAAAAAGAAACATTTAAGAGCAAATTGAAACATCTACTTTGAATAATTGATCTCTTACAAGTTATTTCTTTTCAGATACATTAACCGAATTTTAAGACAAAGCATATGACAAACCTGCTTTTACAGAAATTGACTACTACAGAGCCTATTTTCTATACCACAATTTCCAAAGCAATAGGTTGTATGTACCAGTTTCCTCTAGAAACACTAGATGACATTTAATCCCTAGAGAAATTGCACTTAACTACTCATGAACTAAATCATGTGCTTAATCAGCTGCTGCAATCACAAGGGAAGACAACATGTTTGCTCTTCCCAGCTAAGGAGGGAAAACATAGAACAGGAATTATAATTGGATTCCATTTAATACAGGTTAATTTTAATAAAGTAATGTAATAAAAAAGCAAATTACTTTGAGCTCCACACAATCTAAATCAGATAACTAGGCTATATAATCATTTGAGTCCCAAAATATTTTAGAATAAATGTATTGCTTAGCTTTCATTGTGATATGCAATTATCACAGTAAAATCAACTTAGTGGCTCAATTCATTATTCTTGTCATTTGCCTTAAATTAACAGGTTTTAAATACCTAAATATTCCTAAACATGGCACAAACTGCTTCTTCGGTGTGACGACATATTCATATACAATCGCACCAAAGATAAGGTTAGCTCTGTTCACGGGTTATCAATGAGTCAAGTCTTAAAGCCTACTTTTATCCTGAGTCATTTGTTGTCTAGCATTCTGATTAAGTATTTAAGGCAATACAGAAAGACACTGCTTTATTTACCATCCCTAACTTAGCAAACTACATAATGTTTAGCTAGCGAGATAACATTGTGAGCCCCGACTGATTTACCATTCATATACTCAAAGGAAACTCTTGTATTAGATTGAGTTTAACTGTCCTTGTACACAATCGCTCAATTGATTCCACTCTTGAATTTACTCTCAAAAGTATTGTCTAGCAACACAAAAAGGCTTCTGCAGCACAACCTGGACCATACGGTATAATCAGACGAAACTGCACTATGTTCAGATAGATTGAATGATCTCCCAAGGTGCATATTAAGACGACTCAATTAACTCCCGGAAAGGGGGTGGGGGACAGGGACTTCTATTTATTCAGAATATAGGCATTTTCAGCTGGGAGATGGGGGGGTGGGAAGAGTAGCAAGTAACAGATACCTTCGTAAGTAGCTTTGGAGATATAAAAAAAAAATGCACAAAAAGTTCCTGCTTGTTTAAATATCGAAGTTCGATATTGACTGAACGACAAGTTGAAGCCGGGCCAAAGCCATGCATCCGTATTCTATTAAGTCTTCAATTGGACTGTAACAGGAAGCGTTATTGTTTAGCCAGCAAAGGCGGGCAGAAGAGGGCCGGGCCGGCTTTGGAGCTGCTCAGCAGCTCTCACCTTTCAGTTTCCCAATGGGCCAGGAACCAGCTATTATTAACCAAACCACACAACCCTGATCGCTGACAGTTAGTTGGGTTCTCTAGCCCACGTTTCTTTGTTCCGGAAAACGGAGGGGTGGAGAAAGAGAAGGAAGCCCGAAGCCACCCTCTCTCTTCTTCCCTACCGGCAGCGTCCTCGCCTTGCCAAACCCCCGCCCACCGCAGGCGATCGTTAGGAAGCGGCTGCCTCCCCCCACTAAACTGGCCCTATGGAGAACTCTCTCTCCCCAGCCCCAAAGCCAACAGGGCGGGGCCCAGACGGCCGCTCCCTCCTCCCGTCGCGAACACGGCCGAGGGGGGGGAGAAAGACAGCGACAAAGGAATCCCCCCCCTCCTCCTCCTCGGACGCCACCGACGGAGCCGCGCCCTTCTCCCGTTCTCCAACCCAGCGGGCTAAGCGAGTGGCCCCCCTCCCGCAGTCCGTTAGGCCGCTCTCCCGACGTCGAGCCCAACAACAGGCACCCCACCTTGGCCGCGCTCGGGGGGCCCCGCCCGCCCCGTCAGACTCACCGTGTGAAACAACTAAGACCCGGCTTAGCCCACTCTTCCTCCGCAACCTCAGGACCGCCAACCCGTCCGCTCCCTTCGGCTCCGCTTTAATGGGGCCAAACACCCTCCCCGCTTTCACTTCCGCCTCTTGCTCACCCCTTCCGGTCACGCGACCTGCCCGGCGTCTTGATGCACTGACGTGCAGAAGGGCGGGGCCAGAGGCTGGACGGGTTTCGGGAAGCCTTTGGTTCTAATTGCGGCAGGCTCACGTTCTATCTAGCCTTTAGCGACGGCTCTATGATCCGTGTAATTGAGTCCCCTTGCAAAATTCCGAAACTTGTGTTTGAAATGGGAGGCTGGCCGCTGAGGAGCCTCTGAATAGCTGTTCCAGATTCAATTTGTTAAGCAGCAAGTACCTGCCTTCCTGCAAGGACCTATTTTTTATTAAAAATAACGTGAGCTTCCTTCAATGGGCGGGGACTTATTTTTGAGCAAACGTATCAGATTGCTTGACAAGCAGATTAGGAAATCCATCAGCTTCAAAGGGGCTTTCCTTGAGTCAGTATTTTGCTGCCTACCTACTTCACTTTCTGAGCTTGTTCTCCCAGCACTGTTGCATTAATCACCCCGACTCTATTAAAGCAAAATGTCACACCCGGAATATTGAAGTGTAAGGCAAGAGCAGTCGAGACAATGCAAGCATCTATTGAGAGAACAAAGATACTATCGAGTACGATTTGTGAGCTCATTCAAAATCACCGAACATGTCCTTGTGCTAATATCCGTAGCGGGTACAACTCGCGGGGAAGAATAGAACCAATTTAGTTCACCGAATGAAAAAGGAAGTTAAAGGAAAGATTGGAGTGCAATGCTATGCTCCATTAATAATACACTGAAATTATACGGATCTACATTTGAGTAAGATCATTTCCAAAATTCACAGCATGGTAGTATCTTTATTACACAATCCCAGTTGCACCACAACCAGCGTTAACCTTTAAAATATCATGTCTTCATCAGGAAGAATGTTAAAGAAGCTCGTGGGGAAGGGAAAGAATGAAAGAAATGGTTACTGAAGATCTTAAGTCTGTATAGATCCAGCTTTCAAACGGGCGATTTTTGAAATTGTAGCTTCCCGAGGCAGCTCCCCAATGCCCAAAAGTAGGAACTAATTCAGTCAGCCTACTTTAGTGCTGGAGGGAACCCACTGGTTTTCAGAGAGTGAGCTTGGAGAATTTCTAAACATGAGAAGGTCCTGTTAGCCCTGGACTGGATTCCTTTTGCTATTGTAATGGTGGTGGGTTAATCCTACTATGTCCTAAAGGTCATGTCTTCAGATTCCGGGTGGGGGATGTCGATTTTAGGGGTCTTGGTCTTTCTAATCCCATCAGCTCCAAGCTTCCTGCCCCCCCCCCTTCCTGAATGAATCACCAAATCTGCATTTCTAAAAGCTGGTTTCTGCTTGGGGCAGAGAGACTTGCTCCTAGCATCACTACAGTATAGTCTTATACTGGATTCCTATGAAACAGCCTCTCTGTGCACCGCTTCTGGAAAGCCCCTTGGTTTCCTGATGAGCTCCAAGAAATGAAGCTGAAGTGAAATCTCAAACATCTCTGGAGGACTATGAGCAAGTCTAACTGGTCACACGCATGAGCCTGTATTAAGACTCTACTGTGGTGATGCTAGGAGCAAGTCTCTTTGCCTCAAGCAGAAACCAGCTTTTAGAAATGCAGATTTGATTGCTTTAGGTTAGGACACAATAAGATTAACCCACCACCACTAGAATACCAAAAGGGCACACTCAAACTCAGGTCAAAGTACAAGCCACGGGAACTGGAAAAACCTCAAATACATGGCACAGGAACAGGAAGAACTTCAAATACAAAGCCACAGGAACAGGAAGAACCTCAAATTCAAAGCCCAAAGAAGGTATAAAAGCCCACTTATTCCAACTCCATTTTGTCAGCTTTCCCAGAACCACATACAGAACCTTCTTTCCTAAGCAGTCTCCATTTTGCTTATTCCCAGCTTGGACTGGACTTGAAGATTTTTCTTTCAACATAACAACATTTTGGAAATAATATTTTAGAGATTTGCATGAGAATAGTGATATGTTAAAGTTTGGAACTGAAAGAAATACTTACCTGTTAGTGTCCAAAATTTAGTAAAAAGAAAATGATAAAAACCATGAGAGTATTGAAACATGGCAAGATTGCTGGTGTAGATAGTGTAACTGTAGAAAGATTAAAATATGGATGTAGATTGCATACAGAGTGACTGTGATTTTGTGTGAAAACTGCATCTGTTCCCTATGGTTGGAAGAACACTATTGTTCTTTCTTTAAATAAAAAGTAGGTTATTGAGACATTTAGAAATGTGAGATAAAGTTTACTTACGTTTGCTGTTTTAAAGAAAGCATATGACAAAGTATATAGGCTTGAATTATGGAATGTTTTATGTTAAGTATGGAATTGAAAGTAGAATGCTGAATGAAATAGGAACAATATAGGATGGAAGTACAGCATGAGAATATTAAATGGCTTTTCTTGGAGAAAGAAGTAAGACAAGAACTGTTTCATATATTTATGGATAAATGTATAAAGAATGCTTGTGCTGATAATAGAAATATATTACTTGGGGACAATGAATATGTCAGTACTGTTTTTTGGCTGAGAATTTTATATAGATTGTATGATGCAACAAGGAATATGGATCTGAGAATGTATCTAAGACCAAGGTAATTGTGTTTTACAAGAAAATTGGACAGAATGACAAGGAATACATATATGACAATTAAAGGAAATAGGCTTATGTATCTTGATAGAATACTTCAGGATGAAGTAATGGAGAAGTTTTAAAGATGGATACAAAATTATAGATAGTGAATAATATGTGATCTCTTGCAAGGAATTAATACTGAGTATGTATAAGTGTATACATTCAGTATAAGTGAATGTACTCACTTATAGAGAAGTGACAATTGGATATGTCAAGAGAAAGATAAAAATTGATGCAGCAGAATTGAGATATTTAAGAAGTGTATGTGGCAATTCAAGAAGAGATTTGCAACAATGCCATGGACATAGTGAAAGCAATAATAGTTTATAAGAACAGAAATATATGGAGAAATATAGTGATTGGTGTTAATATAAAGTAGATATGCTTGAAAGAGTTAGCAGTAAAAAGAAAACAGGCCGTCAAAGAATACGGTGGCTGGACACCCTCAAAGCTGACACCAGCCAGAGCATAGAACAACTCAAAAAAGTAATGTAAGATCGGAAGACATGGAGAGATCTAGTCCATAGAATTGCCAAGTCAGACACAACTGAATGGATAACATCATCATCATAAAGTAGATTTAGCTAGATTTTTTTCTTAATGCATGCCTTTAATTTCTTTTGCTTAGTACTTTTCATTCTTCTGCTATGCTTTGTGTAACACTACTTACAGGTAGTTCTCAAATTACAACACTTTGTTCAGCAGCAGTTTGAGGTTATGAAAGTGCTGAGCTAATGGTATTTACGCCTGATCCCCAAAGTTAGTCTTTGCAGCACTCCCAGTCATCTGATCAAAGTTTAGTTGCTTGGCAGCCCACTTGCATTCATAACCCCAGGGACACCTCAGCCCCCCTCACCTGCCTATCCCCATATGTGCCCTTTTGACCTTCTGCTGCCCTGCATTCGCTACCCCAGACGACCTTCACCATCTTCTTGCTCTTGCTGCTGACCAAGCACATGGTCTGGGCTTTGCAAGCTTCTGCTAGCTACACAAGGTTTTCTTTCTAAAGTTGCATGCAGACGTTTCCTTATGAGATCTGAGATCTTGGCAGCAAGTGGGAGCAAGAAGATACAAGCAAAGGTTAGCTAGAGGAGAGGAGTGCTGGATGGCAGGGGTCTCAGAGTGCAGGGTGTCAAAGATGTCTAGGTCTAAGTGTTCCTAAGACAGCTGTGGTTTGTACCACCCTTCTGGACCAGGCTGGGATTGCTGTGGCTTCCCAGGGCATCTGCAGCTTCACACCATGCTGGGGTGGTTGAGGCTTACAGAGGTGTACACTGTAGCCTAGGGGCTTTTTGGAGTCCCAGAGCAGCAGTGTGCCAAGAAGACCCTGAGCCACACCACAGCAAGCAGCCTCAGGGTCTCATGGTTCTGGGGCTGCTTGTCATCCTAGAAGGTAAAGTGTAGGGCAGTCAAAAGGGCAGAGATAAAGGGGGAGATACACAGTTGGGCAAGTTTAAAGGGAGACAGTCTCTTACTATGCAACAGGTACTTTGGAGCTGGGAGGTACCAAGCCTGGAATAGTTTGGATCAGGGTGAGTCCTTGGCTAATGACTGGTGGAATTCAATTAGCAAAGGCAACAGGGAATGCCAGAATTGCCATCGCTAAATGATGCTGTCTTGTGACATTGAGCTTTACAACTTGGCACCAGACATTCTGGACCTACTGCTGTTATAACTTTAGGACTATGTGTATCCTGAAAGGCAATAGCATCCCAGATATCTATGTATTATACAGGAAATAAATATATAAAGAAAAAACAATTTAAATCAAATTTATGTAAGCTTTATATCAGTGATGGCGAACCTTTTAGAGACCGAGTGCCCAAACTGCAACCCCAAATCCACTTATTTATCGCCTTGTGCCAGGTGGGCATGGCCAAGGTGGGCGTGGCCACCTCAATGTTGCTCGTGGGAAGGGACACCTGTGGGGGGTGGGCAGGGTTGGGGGAAATCCAGGGGGTCTCTGGTAGGTGGGGCAGTAGGCTCATCCTGAGGGGTGAGGCACAGCAGGGCAGGGGTGCCATTGCCATGGGGCAAGGCAAGGGGCGGATGCTGCCTGACACCATCGGCTCCCGCACACAGAGGCCAGCAAGTGCATGGGGGCCAGCGGTGTCCGTTAGCAGCCACAGCCTGCCGGCCCATTGACCGGCACACTCTGGAGCTCCGCAGCCCACTGCCAGCAGTTCAAAGAAGCCGCCTCTGAGATGGATGGCCAGCCGACGGCTGAGGAGGCGATGCAGTGGGTCATGCCCGGGAAAAGGAGACCATGGAAGGCCAGGAGGGACGGGATGGGGGGAGGGAAACCAGCCATGCCAGGATGCATCCGGCCACGAGAGACCCCGGCTAGTTAGTGGGCAGCTGGTTGAAGAGGGACAGTTGCCATCTCCGGGGCATGGCGCGCGTGCCCATAGAGAGGGCTCTGAGTGCCGCCTCTGGCATGCGTGCCATAGGTTCGCCACCACTGCTTTACATCGTGGAAATCCCACCCTGTAGTTTATGCAAGAATCCAATCCTGCAGCTTCCCTGACAGATGGCTATGCAGCATCTTTAAAGACATGGAGTGAAGGTGGGTCTGTGCTGCCTAGGACAGACTGTTCTGCTGTTTTATTTTTATTCATTTATTTACAGGATTTATAAGCTGCTCCAAATAACTGGCTCTTTAATTTGGGATCTCTGCCTTGTTTTAGCATTCCAAGATCAGTAGGAGTGAAGCTGGTAACATGGCCTCCTTGGAGAGCAGAAATAGTGCTACATGGAAATGGCTTTTGCATAGTTACTGTTAATCAGCAATAGCATTCATTATGTTGAAATCCTCCTAGTTTACTTACTGCAAGATTCCATTCAACAACGAGACTTTCTCAGTGTATGTTCAGAGGTTAATAACTACATAACTACATCAATTACATGCTTATGTTATTGATATTTCTTACAAGATAATTCTCAGTGAAATTAATACTGGTAGTTATGAAAGAAACAAAGGCAGGTATTCTGGAATACATCAGACTAAAATGTGATTGGCTGGCTTGTGAGTCATTGGATGTGTTTGCATGATACACTTAAGACAAACTAGCTAACCACACTGTAGTATACTGTGTGATTTCTGTATCAGACAATAAATCTTTAATTATGGTTAGCATGTTGTATAAACACAGCTATAGTAGAAATTGTGGGAATTTATGCTTGACTTATGTAACTGAGGCCAATGAAATTATTAGATCCGATTTCTGGTAATTACTTCATTTTTGCACTTATTTATAATAAAAAAGCAAAATTACATAAGGAAATTGATTAACTAAATACTAACAATAATTATAGCCTTTACATCCTGGTGAAATAAATCCATCATTTAATTATTGCAATAATGAGACATTAATGAAAAGTCAGTACTATTTAGCAGTTCTGTATCTCTTTAAGTCCAAAGCAATAAATTGGGCAGAATCTGCTAAGAGGAATAATATAATGGGAAAAGCACACCAGGGATATATATATACATTGTTACAACTGAATTTTATTATAAAAAAATAAATTTTAAGGAAACCAAACATGAAAAACACACATGAAAAACAAAACAAAACAAATAAAAATGCAATGGGTGACATTACTTTGTCTAATTCCTAAAAATGTGTAAACAAATATGTAATTGCAAGAGGATTCTGAGGCCTTAAATCCATAAAATTCCGCAAAAAGTATATGATTATTACAAATATTAAATCATGAAGGAACAAGCTGTGAGCTTCTAGATGTTGCTGAGGTAAAATTCCAACATTTCTCATCACTGATCATGCTAGGTGGAGTTCATTGGAGAAGGATTAGAAAGCCCCTCACCCACCTTAAACATGGCAAAGTTATTTTAGAACATAAATATTTCCATTTCCAGATTACATGTAGAAAATTTCAAATAGCAGTTTTCCTTATGAACTCTAGAAGTTGAATAACATTACAGATACTTTGCCCTTAATTCTTAAAACAAAAACCAAATTATTTTTTTCATATGTACTTGACATTTATCATAGACTTGCTGTATATTCTTGAAAACACTGCAGGTAGAAAAGATCTTTGTCAAAATGTATTTCAAAATTAATACAAATCCCAGATTAATGACCTGTGCCAAATGTAATAATGTAAAAATGTAATAGCCAGGAAAAGCTATTAAATGACAGGCAGAATTGAATGACGACTTTAAAAGGTTCAAGCAGTGAAAAGTATATATTTATTGTTCTTTTGAGTTAGTGTTGACTCCTGGCAACTTCCTGGACTAGTCCCTACTTGTTGGTTATTTAGTTGACTGGCTACTTGATTATTTTCTTGACAAGATTTTGGAAGTAGTTTGCTATTGCCTCTTTGCTAGGGCTGAGTGTAATGCACAAGTTCAAGGTCATCATGCTTAAGAAAGGACTAGAATTCATCATTTCCTGGTTTCTAGCCTCGGGCCTTAACTGCTACACCAAAATGACTCTCAAAAATACATTTTATACAATTTAATATAAAAACACAATGGTGAGTAGGTGAAGAGATAACATTCTTCTTACATTTATAAGATGATACTTATTTTTTTTAATTTAGTTTTGAATTATAGCACGTATTCTGAAGTTCTTGAGATTTTAAATGACCAGAAAAATGTATAATGAATTACTCAGCAACTCTATTGTGTCTAATGGATGTAGAAATAAATACTAACAAATAATCCACTAAAGCATATATGATAATAAAACTTTGCTGTGGAAGATTAACATGGGAATT
>NW_015386247.1:49367-140586 GCF_001527695.2 Protobothrops mucrosquamatus | reverse complement strand
ATACTTATTTTTTTTAATTTAGTTTTGAATTATAGCACGTATTCTGAAGTTCTTGAGATTTTAAATGACCAGAAAAATGTATAATGAATTACTCAGCAACTCTATTGTGTCTAATGGATGTAGAAATAAATACTAACAAATAATCCACTAAAGCATATATGATAATAAAACTTTGCTGTGGAAGATTAACATGGGAATTCCTCTGAAGATTAGCAGATCTGTGTATAGGCAGTCCTCGACTTACAACCATTTGTTTAGTGACTGTTCAAAGTTACAATGGCACTGAAAAAATGACTTATGACCATTTTTCATACTTATGACTGTTGTAGCATTCCCATGGTTACACAATCAAAATTTGGACATTTGAAAGACTTGTATTTATGATGGTTGCAGTGTCCCGGGGTCATGTGATCGCCTTTTGCGATCTTCTGACAAGCAAAGTCAGTGGGGAAGCCAGATTCACGTAACAACCATGTTATTAACAACTGCAGTGATTCACTTAACAATTGTGGCAAGAAAGGTCATAAAATGGGGCAAAACTCACTTACCAACTGTCTTGCTTAGCAATGGAAATTTTGGACTCACTTGTGATCATAAGTCGAGAGGAAAATGGGTGAGCTATTATAGCAAACTCATTAGGAAAATGAAGTAATAGTTTCAATCAATAAGTTAATATATTTTGTTTAGATCCAATAAGATTAGAAAGTTGATCAACAGTCTTTTGGACAAATTTGAGTTTTGAAGAGGGAAATAAGGAAGGTGGTTGCATAAAAGCATATCAGGAGAACTTTCGAGATATAACAAAGGAAACTCTGCTGAATTGTATCAGAGAACAAGATAGTCCAGGACTTCTTTGTATGAATGAACAAAAGTCACAGAATGTGATGTGCTGGGAAATAAATGCAGAGAGATAAAGTGTGGCGTTCTAATCGTAAAGAGAAAAAGATTATTAGGATCTAGAGGAGGAGAGAATGTCCCTGAATAGATTTAAGGAGCCAAGTCATATAATAAGAGCTATGGAAGTAATTGATAATTTAGACAAACGACTGGATGAATGTGAGTAGATGGATGATGTCTTAACAAAAGAACTCAAGAAAGAAATCCCACTCTTCTGACATGACTTTCCTAACAGTGATGAAAATCCCCCCCTTTCCAAGGATATGTGACAAATTCTCCATTCTAACCTTCCCTACAAGGACAAAAATCACCCACTGCAATGTTGAAACTTACTGATATTATGTCTAGCTTAAGGCAACGAGGTTTATTAAGCTTTCTGATAATTTACGATAGGAGTGCTAATCTAGATATAACAGCAGAACTTTGTACACTCCATACATATTTAGAAATATACTAGTTGTCTTGAATGGAACAAGTGTCCTAAAATTAAATTTAATCCTATGATTTCCAAAACTGAGAAATTAATGGCCTTGGGCACACAGATTTTGTTTAACATATTTTGCATCAGATTCAGAAACCATGAATTCCAAAAGGTTGTAATACTTCACAATTTGTTACTTATAATGTTTTAATTGAAAGTGAAAGAAGCAATGTGTGGTGTATAGTATTGTCTCTAAACCAATAAACATACAATAAACTGAATTTTTCAGATGCATACATTTTCAAGGACTTGTTCAAGTATCTGCTGCTTAACGTGGCTTTAGTCAACTGAGGCTTTCACTAAATGCATTTTAGCAATATTGTATGGCTAAATCATACATATCTGTGCCACGTGCAACATTCCCTGCTGACCATAACCAGAATCCTGGATAATTTGGGCCCATTTTGTACAATATGCCACAAACGTAATCAAAGCTCAGTTTTACATCAAGCATGCTTATACTACAACAATACTATATGCAAACTGCGATCTTCGCTGTAGAGAACAGCTTATAATCTAATATAGTGGTTCCTACATCCCCCCGCAACTCGGCGACACTCACACCCGGATGAGTTTACAAGATCTCAAAATCATTAATGAAGGCGCGGACTCGGGTCACGTGCAAACATCTCTGACAGGTCGATCTTTCATTTGCCATCGGTCCACCATACCTCAACTTCGTGACGCAAATGCGATGCGCAGGTCAGAACGTCGCGTCGTGTAGGCAGTGCCATTTTTGATAGCGGCGCGTTGCTGGGCGTCGCCATCTTGTCTGTGGCTCGGCGTGGGGGGCGCCATCTTGTGCCCTTTGGATGAATGAACAGCGACGCGAAAGAGTGAGTCCATCCGGTTTGCTCGCGGCTTCGTTCTTCAGCGTGGCCGACCATGGGGCTCCACCTCGTCCACCTCTTGCTCCTTCTCTGCCTGGGCAGGGCCCTGGCAGCTCCCGAGCTGATCAATGAAGACGTAAAGCGGACCGTGGACCTCGGGACACACCTGGCCAAAGTGACGGCCGAGATTAGCCTGGCCAACTCCGCGGGGAGCTCGGCATCTGCCACGTCGTTCCTCCTGGCTTTGGACCCCGGCTTGGAGAGCCACCTGGCCTACCTGGGGGCGCAGGTGAGCAACCGCTGGGCCGTCAAGCTCTCGGCCTGCTTCTTCTGGCGCTCTTGAGCCCGGATGGCGCCCTCCTCCCCCCCGCCGCCCCTTCCCAAGTCTGTTACTTTTGTGATCGGGCTTTTCGCTTTCACGTTGTCCGTTTTTACGCGAATCTGTGCCTTTGGGGCCCTCTTCCTTATTTTCTTTTTCTGCTCCTCCGCTTTCTTCCCCAGCATTACTCGGGTATTACGTTTCCTCTCCAACCCTTCCTAATTCCAGTTTTTGGTGGCAAGGAGCGGTCTGGCCGGTTAAGTCCTTAAATCGGCGGTTGTTATGGTGATTGGGCTAATGCTTCGGCTGAATAGTTGGAATACGGAGATACCGAGCGGCGATCGTGTTATAAACCAGAAATTCGTGTTAGCCAGAGTGCTTTGGATAACATCTTTAATCGTCTTTGTCCAGTTTATGTTGGTTTTGGGAAGTTTGTTTTTAACACATGGTATCAGAAAGGCACCCAAATGGAGAGAGCAGGGTACAGCATGGCAGAACTATGGACAAAATCCACCCATGTTCTGGATATAGTGAAACGCCAGAATCTTCTAAGCTGTTTGTAAACTGAGAACCCAAAACAATGAACCTATGATTTCATTGAAATCTTAATTATATTGCATCCAAAATTGCTCTTGAGATGCCGTTTGGACTTTTGCACAGCATGCCAGTTCAAATAATAATGCCTTTCGGGGGCCAGATTCACCACTTTTCTTTGCTTCCTGTTAGTCCTGTGCGTTGATTCTCTTCCAGAGCGCTGCTGTAGTAAAAGCCTGGTGAGTACTACTGACACGTAAGCATAGACTATTTCCGAGAGCCGTGAGCAGTAATGTAAATCAGGGAGGCGTGGCCTTTCAAAGCCTGTCCGTGTCTCTTCAGCTTAATATTGAGGCATCCTGCCTAATTCTGGTGAAGGAAAAGTTGGTTTGGGAACTCTTGAGATCCTTGAGACAAGTCACTAAACACTTTGTTGCTGGTATTTATATGTTAATGAAAAGTTTTGACAGAAGCTTCATCTTGAAAAAAACTACAAATACTATTTTGCATTGGTTCTAAATGATTTTATTGTGCAAGTTAGTGTGATTTTAAAAATTAAAATGAGCCGGAAAGGCCAGATTAAACTAATTGAACTAGAGGGGAAAGTACTGTAATTGTTTGAACAAGGGCATTTATTAATGCCAGTATGAGACTGAGCTTGAGGTCTGGGGCTGTGGCAACAAGTCTTCGTTTTTAGTCCATTAAAAAGATAGGTTTGTGATTTTACAGTTCTGTTCCTTGAGTTCAGTGTGAATTTATAATTATAGGAGTTAGGTAGAATGTATATCTTCTGCTAATTCCTATCTGCTGGATCATTTTTGAAATTGGCCTGTGTTATTAAATAAGTTGAACAAACTCAGAAAAGTAGCCCTTCATTATTTGCATAGTTCTTGGACAAACAGTATTTTCTAACTGGCATTTCTGATAACGTGGCTCTACTTTTGAGTAGAATATTGTAAAATGATTTTTTAATGAGAATCACTTTTGTGACTCTCCCTCTATATGACTGGCATGTGATGAGGGAATTTGAATGTTGCAATTCAAAACCCCTGGGAGGGGATACTAAATTACTTATTCTCATGGAGAGTTTTTCTTCTACAATCAACTCTGCCTTGAGAGTAAAATGAAGTTTGCATAATTCACTTTTTTTTGTAAATTTTAAGAGCCTATTATTATTGTTGTTGTTGTTGTCGTCGTCATCATCATCATCATCATCAATAAAAGGAAAATGTATTTTTGGACTTCAACAAAGTCAGCTCAGCCTATTCTCAGTTATTCAGGGAGCTCTTTCACAAGAATTCTAGTAGGATAGGTTTGAAATGAAAACCTGTGCCATAGGTCTCTACTATTACTGTTTTAAAATTAGGTACCTGAATGCTGTTTTATTTATTTATTGACAGTGAGTGCATAGATGCAACCAACCATTATTTACTTAGTAGAAACTTCGGTGAAGTTGAAGAAGGAAAGAATATGTATTTTTTGTAAGCAATATTGTTGCTACCTTTTACAAAATTCTAATTAGAAAGGAAACATCACTTATTTTTCCATAGATAGTTTGCTAGAGAAAGAGAAGGTTTTTTTAAAATTTCTATTGGATTTTTGTGGGAAATAGTTATGTATGTCTTACTGGTTTTCTACAATTCTTTTATTTATTAACGCTAATGTTTATGTATTCTAAAATAGGAGTACAATCCATTTGACACATATTTGTCAATTTCTGATGGGTGGATGTTTCAGGTTTTAAGAGTTATGAGTATTTTTTTAGTAACAATCTTTAATTATTAGCACATGCCTCAAATTAAAATGTGTTTTTGGTATACTCTTTGATCTTTCTTGGCAAATAACATAGATTTTTTTAATCTAATGAATTTTATTGTCTTGTTTGGGAACTGTCAATGGCGACACTGACCAACATTTTATATAATTTTTTTGAACAGGTAAAAGCTGAAGAAGAAGAGGAGAATACCCTGGAGGTGAAGGAGACAAAAGTAAAAGGTAAAAGGTAAGTTTTGCCATGGGAAATAAGGGCTGGTATTTCTACTTCACCTTTTTAAGAGTACTTTTTAAAATGTAATCTTCAATGAGACTTCAAAAAAATGTCAGGTGTTTAATTAGACTGTATAAATAGGCTGATACCTCAGATTCAATTTTTATAATTGGTTCTCTTTTGACTTCTTGTACTATTTTTAGGAAAAAAGATAATGCGCTAAAAAAAAGTTTCCTAAAGTTGTACGGCATATGATTCACAGAAATGCACTCTGGTTAATATGTTCTTTATTTCACATTATTGTATTAGCAATGAATACACTGCATTTTTAAAAAATATGTTTATTGCTTTAAAACCATAAGAGCTAACCATTGAATTTTAGCAACGGAAATTGCCCAGTCCCATGATTGATCAAGATTCCTGATAGCAGTAAGCTAATTTAGAAGCAAAGAACGCAGAAGTGGTCTGACTGATTTTCTACTTTTTTCCCTTCTTTTTAGTGGCAAATTCTTCACTGTGAAATTGCCGAGTCCTTTGCCTCCAGGTGGAAAAATTCGTTTATCTATTGAAACAGTTTTCACACATGTCCTGCAACCCTACCCCACACACATCTCTCAGGCAGAGAAGCAGTTTGTGGTTTTTGAAGGTAATCATTATTTCTACTCTCCATATGTAACCAAGACCCAGACAACTCGTGTGAAACTGGCCTCAAGAAACATTGAAAACTACACCAAGTTAGGCAATCCCAGCCGCTCAGAGGATATGATTGAATATGGACCTTTCAAGGATGTACCCCCATACAGTGAGGTAAACTTTTACTTGTAAGATACAGATAAAGTAAACTTGAATTGGTCATTGATTGCTATGTGTATAATGTAAAAAAGTGACAAAGAGTTGAATAAAACTAAAAAAAGCAATCTTGTATTTAATAACTTAGCTGGTCTCTGTAGTATTAAAGAAGTCTGCGTGGGTAAATAAAACAAAATCTTTGCAGGTGACTTGCTAGATGGTGGCAGGCTATAATGCTCTTTCTGTAGTGCATTTGTAAAAACTGGAACCTTTTATGATCAGTCATAAAGCAAGTACAGATAGTCCTCTGCTTACATCCATTTGTTCAGCCAGAATTCAAAGTTATGATGGTGCTGTAAAAAATGGATGGACAAGCATCCCTGAAGTTCTAGCCATTGCAGCAGTCACGTGATTGTACTCTCTTGCCTGGCTTGTGATTCCAATGTCACAGGGAGCTGCAGTCACATGATCCCCATTTGCAACCTTCCCTGCAAGTCATTCCGGTAAGTCGCTCCTGCTCACTGCACATCTGCTGCTTTCGTAGAGCATCCCAAGCCCTCCCAGCCTCCCATTGTATGTTTGTGCTCCTTACCTAGGTTTTCCACCTCTTCTTGCTTAATAGCCTATATGTCTTGGGGTTACAACAGCAACTAGGACTATTGGAATTGCTGTCACTACACAATTCACTAAGCTATTTGTTCATAATGACATTGCACTTTAGGGTTCCTGAGCTACAAATATTATTTTGGTACATTGTGCTTTACGACTGCATTGTTTAGCGATGGTCCCAACTGCCATTATAAATCAAGGATGATCTGTAGTTGGCATTTATACATTGGTTACAGAGAAATGGAATATCCCTTTTCCAAGGCCTACATGGGAATGAACCCAAGTATATAAACAAAATGGCATATACAAAAGCCTGATAACCCATTGGCTCAGCCTTGTAAATAAATTCCCAAATCAATGGTCAAGTTTCTTTAAAAAAAAAAAAGACAGTTCTTTTGAATGCGAGAGGCAGTACACTCTCCCACAGGTAATTCTCAATGTGGGTATCAGAAATGTATTCCCTCTGCGGAGATACAATACCGTACCACATGAACAAGAATGAACCATGTTAGGGTCAGGAGTGGGAGAATTATTTTCATGAGTATATTCCCCTTTCTCTCCCTCCCCCCCCCCAATCCCAAAGACTAATGGATTGGTAATCAGGTCCAGAGCTTTTATTTGCTAAAATTAGGCTGAATACAACAAATTCTTACCCCTGAATTCACTGATTCTTGACAGATCAAGCAGACAGGTTTTAAGTTCAGGCTGAGCTGCAAAGAATTGGGGAAAATGATACATTCATGAACATCTAAGAATGGTTTTTAATATCTAGCATGCAAAAGGCTGTGATCTATGTCAAAAACTAAAATCCAGTTTATGCTGCCTTTGAGATTTTATGGAAAACTGGCGTTTTTCATGAAATAGCTGTAATGCTAATAAACCTTAAACCCAGGATGTAGTTTAAAAAAAATATCAGTGTGACTTTACTAGCTGGTCACGTAAGTGAAATGGCTACTGCTGCAAATAAATACTCAATTTCTCTGTTATATTTGTCTTTTTCTCAGGACAGCCTTAAGATACATTATGAAAACAACAATCCCTTCCTGACTATCACCAGCATGATACGTGTCATTGAAGTTTCTCACTGGGGTAATATTGCAGTTGAAGAAACTGTTGACTTAAGACATACAGGAGCTGTGCTCAGAGGACCTTTCTCCAGATATGACTATCAAAGACAGCCAGACAGTGGAATATCTTCCGTGAAATCATTTAAGGTTTTTCGTTATTTCTTTTATTTCTTGTTTTATTGCTTTGTTTTAAGCAATAGGATCGTATTGTGAAAATGAGTCACAATGAAGTAGCCACGAATGAGCCAACTACTGAAGGAAGAAAGAGGAGAACATTTGGAACAAATAGTACTTCTCTGTTTTGAGAACATGAAGTGTTACCAAGAATGTTTTCTTGTTTTCATCTCCTTTTTAAGTCCTGATTCTATCTCCTCCATGATGCAGTATGCTAAAACAGAAAGTTTTAAGCCAACATAGTATCAGACCATTACTTATTAACTAGTAGTTAATATTACTTTAAAGCTATTAAAACTTGTAGTTAATAAGTAATATGCTACTTACGAATTACTATTATTTTTTTCTGCAGCTCACTTGTGGCATCCATCTGAATCTCATTCTCTTAATTCATTTATTTGAAACATGATTTTGTAAATAAATTTTATTTATTTGTAGGTAAATCTCATTTAACAGTGCTTAGAATATAATTTTTGACTGTTTAGGGGGAATTTAAAAAAAAAAATAAGACTAGATCAGGGAAATGAAACAGCTTTGTTAGCACAAAAGTGCAGAGGTGAGTAGGAGTAGATTCCAGAGCAGATTAACATGTATGGAGGAAGATATATTTACTTTAATGATTTGTAAAGGGACGCTTCATATATATTCTTGGGAATTCTGAAGGACCCCTTTCAAAAGATTGGCAAAACTTTCCTATATTATTTTTATTGCTTGTGGCTGATTAATACCAGCTGTAACTATATCTGGATGGAGATAGCTTGGCTACATTTTATCTGTACTGTGCAAGTGTCCCTTGTAAACAATTGTTAGTATGTGATACATAGAACTTCATTTTTAAAAAATGGAAACGGCAAGTTTTAAAAATTAAGCCATAAGATTTCATTGAATTGACATTTTGATCATGCTGTGCTTTACTGATGACACTATTTCACAATTGGTATATGTGTCCAGTTTATGATTTATAATGGATATATTGGATGTGCAGCTAATAAGCAGGCTAGTTTGATTGCTCAACAGTGAGACACTGGTGAAACGGGCATAGTAGCTCCTGCATTTTCTATGTCGCATGAGAAAAGTACATTTTCCCTTGTCCTTACCACTTTCTACAGAGGGACAGTCGAGAGCACCCTGGCATTACAGTCTGGTTTGGAAGCATCACTGCTTCAGACAGGAAGGTGGTGCAGAGAGTGGTGAGGATGGCAGAAAAGATTATTGGTAGTTCACTTCCTTCTGTCCAGGACATAGCATATAACCGATGCTTGAGCAGGGTCCACAGGATTGTCTGGGATGCTACACATCTTCTTCACATTTTCCTTATTACCTTCTGGGAGGAGGCTTCGTGGTATCCCCTTAGAAAAGTGTTCCGGGGCTGTTTGATATATGGTGCGCATGGCCAGTTCCTCAAATGGGAAAACATACAAGGCCAGTCTTTCTTGCTCTTAACCTATTACAGATTTTTCTGTGATGGTACTCCAATTGTGGAAGAATCTCCCCGGGTAGACTCATTTGATGGCTTCTTGGCATCATCTGATAAAGATTTTTTCTTTCTTTCAGGCTTTTAAAGTTCTCTTAAACTTCACAATATTTTATTTTAATTTAATCTGAATTATTGGTCTTATGTGTCTTAGAAGAAAAATACATGCTGCACTTGAGTTGTTTCTGATTATGCCAATAATAATAATAATAATAATAATAATAATAATAATAATAATAATAAAAACAACAACAACAACAACAACAACAAACAACATTATTATTAATAATAATAAGAATATTATTATTAATAATAAGAATATTATTATTATTAACAACAACAACAACAACAAAACAACAACAACAATAATAATAATAAATAATAATAATAATAATAATAATAATAATAATAATAATAATAATAATAATAATAATAATAATAATGAAAATAAAAGTTGGAAGGGACCTTGGAGGTCATCTAGTCCAACCACCTGCTCAGGCAGGAAACCTTATACCATTTCAGACAAATGGCTGTCCAGTCTCTTCTTAAAAACTTCCAGTGTTGGAGCATTCACCGCTTCTGGAGGCAGGTTGTTCCACTGGTTAATTGTTCTAACTGTCAGGAAGTTTCTCCTTAGTTCTAGGTTGCTTCTCTCCTTGATTAGTTTCCATCCGTTGCTTCTTGTCCTGCCTTCATGCGCTTTGGAGAATAGCTTGACTCCCTCTTCCTTGTGGCAACTCCTTTGATAGTTCATACTGAGTTTAATCTGCAAGTTACTAATCAATATTTGATAGAGTTATATAAATATAATAGATTACATTTATTTTATAGTCTCTGTTTTTATGGGTCTTACTAAAACTGTCTTTTTGCAGACTATCCTTCCTGCTGCTGCTCAAGATGTGTACTACAGAGATGAAATTGGCAACATATCTACTAGTCATCTTCTTGTCCTGGATGACTCAGTGGAAATGGAGATTCGGCCTCGTTTCCCTTTGTTTGGTGGTTGGAAGACTCACTATATGATTGGCTACAACTTGCCCAGCTATGAGTATCTCTTTAATCTTGGTAAGCAACCATATCAGATTATTAGCCACTGGAAAATAGTTTATATACAATGAAACAGCCCAAGTATTTATGATCAGATAGGCACATTTGAGATTTTCAAGAATTTGGGTTGTTTTCTTGATTTTTGTTTTGCATATATATTTAAAAGGTTTGTCTTGAGTTTATTTTAATCATGGAAACAATGTCTGAAAACTAGCTGAAAACATTGCTTGCAGTCTTTTCAAAGCTTAATGTTCCATCTACTAAAGTTTTCATTTCTCCAATGTTTTATTTATTTGTTAAGAAAATTGGTACGGCTACCCAGTTCATTCAGGCTTAGAGAAGTAAAACACCGAATACAAAATCCATTAACCCTTACCTCTTTGGTGACAATAATCAAACCCCTTGATGGGCTCCACCCTGTGGAATCCAATCCCACTGGCAAAATCATATCTTAGGGGATTTTTAAGAAAGTATCAAGATGGAGGCACATCTTATTTCCATGGGAATGATGTTCCACAGGGAGGGAGCCACCACAGAGAAGGTCTTTCTTAGTCCCAGTAGATGGACATATTTAATAGAGGGAACCAGAATCACCCATTTTTTTCCTCTTGCACAATATACCCAGATTTCTTATGTTTTAGGAAGGGGAAGAGTTTATGTGTCCTCGACAGCTTATGTTGAATGCAGAATTGGCATATTTTATTGTGTGAATATCCTAGAATTTGTCATAGAATCTATCTACACATAATCGGTTCTAGTGGTGCTTAATGTCTTAATGTTAAACTGTTATGTTGATGTTTTATACAACTTAGATCTTTTCTGCTGCCATTATAAGAAAAGGAAACGTTTACAGTGCATGTTAATGTTTTTAAGGTGATCAGTATGCCCTGAAGATGAGGTTTATTGACCATGTTTTTGATGAGCAAGTTACAGACTCATTAACTGTAAAGATTATTCTTCCAGAGGGTGCCAAGTAAGTACAACATGTTTGATGATGTGTTGATCCATGATACTCTGTGCTGTTGGTTTGTCACTCATAAAATATAACTCCTGTGGTATGCATGTGCAGCATTTTTTAGCAATCAGTCTACTTTCAGCACATTACATGCAAGCTATGACTTACGTTAACCATCTAGCCTTAACTGTTACATATCTTTAGATTTTTTTCCCTAGAGTATCTCTGACATTTTTGCATCCTGTTCTCTGCAGAAATATTCATGTGGAGAGTCCATATGAAATCAGCCGGGCTCCTGATGAACTTCATTATACCTATCTTGATACATTTGGCCGTCCAGTGATTGTGGCACATAAGAGTAACCTAGTTGAACAACATATCCAAGATATTGTGGTAAAAACAAATTCTTTGCTTGGTTCATGTAAAGCATTAAAATAGTTTCTCATCCTTTGAGCCCAAATTGCTCTGAATTTAGTATTAAATTAAAATTGTCATGTCAACAACAGAAAAATTTTAGTGGATGATTAATTTAAAAAAAAAACTGTGATAGTATGGTTGTAAACCAGATAGGGAAATGTGTAATAAATTTTCCTTGTGTTTTACTACCTGTCTTTTTGCAGGTACACTATACCTTTAATAAAATCCTGATGTTGCAAGAACCTTTGCTAGTAGTTGGAGCATTCTACATCCTATTCTTTACGGTGATTCTGTATGTGAGGTTGGACTTCTCCATCACTAAGGTATCACAATATAGTTTTGAGAGAAGATGGAGGTCACTATTTCATAGGATAATTCATAGGGTATTAGAGTTTTTGCATTAATTTTGTTGTACTGGACCTGCTTTTTAATTTGCAAATTAGAAATTAGCATACAGGCTTTTAGATGTAAAGCTAATATTTAATTGTTTCTTAATATAGACAATTACTTGTCTAAACAAACCAAACTAATTAGCAAACATCTGTACTGCTGTAAAGGTTGATCTTTCATTTTTCAAAAGTCTGCTCAGATACAAAACAGCTGCCTACCTTGAAGCTGTGGTGATTCAAAAATGCTTTCAACTCTAGTTTTGTTAACTTTGACTCAGTTTTAACAAAACATTGAGCTCCTGCCTTATCAAGCACCCTAGAGATTCAACAGTCCCTCCTCCCCCCCTTTTAGGCTTCCAGAGAGCATGCAAAACTTGGCATTTCCCCCAAGTGCTGGAATAGGGTGAAGTCATAATGGGAGGAGAATGTGATAGAGATTGCATTGATGACATGGAATTGCAGCACCATATTTTTCTATTTTTCTCTCTCTTTTTTGGTTTTTTGTTTTCATTTTAATTGTATATATTGTTTTATTGTTGGGTCAGAGTTTGGTTTTAAGATGCACGGTTATACAGATATTTTAAATGAATAAATAAAACATGAAATGCAATATATGATGCTTCATCTTAAAGTTTTTTTTCCATGTAAAGCGTTGTTGTCTTGCAGGATCCAGCAGCAGAAGCTAGGATGAAAGTTGCTTGCATTACAGAGCAAGTTCTAACTGGAGTGAACAAGAGGTTGTGTCTCTACCGCCTTTTTGATGAAGCTGTGAATAAGTACAAGCAGTCACGCGATATTTCTGCCCTGAATAGTGGCAAAAAATCTCTGGAAGTTGAACATAAAGCCTTAACGAATGAAATAGCCTCATTGCAGTCCAAGTTGAAGATGGAAGGTTCCGATCTGTGTGACAAAGTAAGAGTCTGTTAATACCAAAATCCCATCATGCACCTTTTAGATTTGGAAATCCAGAGAAAAAGCTGAAATATCTCATTTTGACATAGCTTCATGCGTTGCCTTACTCAACATACATGCAGGTAGTCCTCAACTTACAAACACAACTGGAACCAGAACTTCCGTCTCTAAGCAAGGCTGTTGATAATTGAGTCAAGTCTGATTTTATGACCTGTTTTGCAGCAGTTATTAAGTAGATCATATGGTCATTAAGCGCAGCTGTCTTCCCTCATTGACATTGCTTGTTAGAAGCTGGCTGGGAGGGTTTGCAAATGGCCGGCCCTGGGATATTGCAACCATTGTGCATATAGGCCGATTGCCAAGTATCCAGATTTTGGTCACATGACCACACGGACACTGACTGTTGTAAGCGTGAGAAACAGTTGAGTCACTTTTTTCAGAACAGTCTAACAATCACTAAATACATGGTCCTAAATCTACAGTAGGACTATCTTTAGTTGACTAAGACACTTTGACTTGACTACCTCACTTAATTCTAGCAAGTCCTCCCCTCAGTAAAAGTTAACTGGATATTGCAGTACTGTAATGCCACCTGAACAATATCCAAGCCACTTCTCTTGCTGCATCATACCTTTTGGTTATCATTTCTTCAGCACCGTCAGTGTTAGAAATAAAAGATTTTCTATAAGCTACACACATAGTTAATAGGGAATTAAAGTAGTTAAGTCAACATGAAATGAAACGCAACAGCTTCAGTGGCCCTAGTGTCTGTTCAAAAAAAATGTATACTTTCTTCCATCAACTATGTATGTAAAATACATGTTAGGATTTCGTGCATTTAATGAAAAGGTCTGTAATGACAGCTTGTTGCCATAATGCACTTTTTGGTCAAAGTGGGAATGAATAAAGTCAGTCCTGCAGGCACTTCAAGCAACAGGAAAGGACAAAGTGTTGGCTCACTGCAATCAGCAATGGGAAGGTGAGCTTTGGGAGAATTTAAGGCTGCATGTTTTCTATCATTCAGAAAAGGAAACCTTAAGTAGCATTGCACATAATATAATAATTGAAAAACATATTTTTATAAAATGTATTTTTGTTTCCATTTTTTAAAGGAGTATTGCTTTTAAAATTGTGACACTCTTGCATTCCTAACATTCTGTCCCAAACTCCTTTAAGGTCAGCGAAATACAGAAACTGGATAGTCACGTCAAGGAGCTGGTTCTGAAATCATCTTTGGAGGCTGAGCGTCTGGTTGTTGGCAAACTTAAGAAGGATACGTACATTGAGAACGAAAAGATCCATTCCGGCAAGCGTCAGGAGTTGATCGGCAAAATTGACAACATTCTCGATGCACTATAAGTTAGGATTTCAAAATTGGGGTGATGTGAGGGAAGAATGCAAGGCAATTTGTATGGGTATACTGAGCCATACTAATTTAGAAAGTAAGAGAGCAGTAAATAAGTACGCCTGGTGTTTAACATGGGGGTGGGGAGGCTTTTTTTCCCTTGTAAACCTGAATTTGAGGTTTGTTATTTTGGGGCATGTTTGCATTGCTATGTGGAAGAGGTCTGATACTATGTTGGCTTAATAACAACTTTTGTCCTCCCATAAAGTTCCAAGTGTTAATTATTATGACTTCCGAGTCTGTTGTAAAGTCCCCGAATTACCAGTAGAGAAACATGCACACACAGGGCACTGAATATCTCAGAAGACAATAAATACAATTATTTTTTTCAAAGGTTTGATGTCAAATCTTTTTCTCTTCCCATTTTTAATTTGGGGATGTAACTACGGATAAATAATTCAAAAGGGGTTTTGTAATATTTGTTGCACAGATTGAGATTTTTTTACATCTGAATTTTCTGAGCCTCTCGAATTTATAGCATCAGGGCAAGTGAAGAGTTTAGATAAGATCAATTTGCTTATAAGCCTGTGCTTTTTCTCAGACAGTTGGTTTCTTTGAGAAAACAAAACTTAAATAAAGACATACGGATGTTTTACTTCTGGTTTTAAATTTCTTATTTGGGTATCTGGAAGTGTTTAGATTCTGGCACTGAACTGTAAATGTTATTTTCTTCTACTTTCCCTTATGTAAGAATTCCCAATTCTTGAGTTCCCAATTCTGTGTGGATATTATACTAAATAATACATGCCGAGGATATGTAAATAAGTTTCAGCTGAAGTGCAGATATTTTTGGCTTGTTTAAAATTATCTAAATTTTATTGTACGGCAGAATTTAAATGAAATACATATGGAACGGAAGCTGTTCTGTCTATGTTCTCTTGACCAAAGTATTTTGAAGTTTCTTTATAATGTCATACAACATAGAAAATGTGAAGATTAACCCAAAAATCAGCCTATTTCAGTTCCATGTAATAAAAATCCTTATGCCAATCAACAAAAGCCTGCAAACAGGCACAAACACAATACAGTAGCCGCCTTCCTCACAAGGCATTGAGAAGCATACAACTTCTGTTAGGGAATACATAATCATTTCTTCATTTAAAATATTTATATACTACTTCCTATTAAAAGAAATCTTGAAGTAATTTGACAAGTAGAAATTCACTGTTCATTGTAGTCGAACTGAAATTGTTCCTGAGAAGCACTTTGTAGGAAAATGTTATATATTCAGAATTTTCACCTCTTGAAAATATTCTTTGACAGATTAACTTGTCAAATGATTGGAATCCCATCTTGTACAGCAGATGGCACCATGGTAACCTCTGCATGAAGACAATATTTCATTTCATCAAATAGATGCACATCATTAATCAATTTCTTAACAAACTCCGATCCAGAAAAAGTTTTAGTTTACAAAAGAGTGCATAGTTTGTATCTTATTTCTTATTATACAACTGAACTGCAACACATAGCCTGATATGTATATATCAAATCAAATCAAAACTTTATTATGGTCAAAGACCAGCATAGCTATCTGATCTATATATAAGAATAATTGTGTAAAGCTGTCCTTCAACATGCTAAGGAATGCAAGGGTGGCTAATGCATGTGAAGTGTTAAACATGCGTAATGAATTTCATAGTCCATGCCACCTTAGTAGCATTGTAATCCTGATACAGAATGTCCTTCATTCATTTTTTAAAAACTTTCTCATTTCTAAATGAGATATAACTCTCAGTTATACACTCATTTTTTTTAAAAAAAAAAATGAATCTTGATACAGGGATTGAAAGCAAAATAAAAAGGAATAATCTTTTTGCCTCTTAACAATAAATGCATAATCAGGAGCCAAGGCACAACCACAAGCACCTATTAACAGAGCCATCTGATAGATTCTTCCACAAGTTCATATCTCCATACCTGGTGACATAGCCTAAACCAGGGGTCTTCAAACCTGGCCCTTTATGACTTGTGGACTTCAATTCCCAGAATTCCTCAGCCAGGCATGCTGTTTGAAGACCCCTGGCCTAAACTTAGAGCCCTTTCAAAAGGCCAATAGGGTTGAAGCTAACCTAAACTCTGGGGGGGGGAAGGATGTTCCAAACACAGTTGTCATGACTGAAAAATCTCTTCCTGGTCTTGTAAGATGATGCTCTTAATTGGTGGGTATTTTATTAATATTTGCAGTGTTCTTCAACAGAGATAGCATTAATCACCCTGCTATAGGAGAGCCTAGCAAAAGTATTTGCCATTGAGTTTGACTCCCAGGCAAGAATCAACACAAACAAGGACCTTAGAATACACTAATATCCTGTCAGATAGTTCTTGATTAGAGTATGACTGCAACCTAAAGTGTTAACCCATGATATTTTGATATTCATGGGCTCTCAGATGCTCATCGTCCTTTTGAATTAACCAACATGCTGGCTGAAACAGGTCCAGTCCTGCAGCTTTCCACAGAGGACACACACTGGTTCAAGAAGATGAAGTTTGAAGATGTTTTTTGCCAGTCAAAGAGTTCAAACAGCAAACCCTATTTTTGTGTTTGAACTGCTTCTATGATTGAAATCCAAAATGCAATTCTGAAAGGCTTGGATTCTAGTCCATCCACCACCTTCGGTCATCATGTTTCACTGGGCTCAATAATACACAAGACAACTTGAAAATAAAGCTTTTTTTAACCTTTCTAATCAACAACTCTGCTATGATAGTATCTGCATAATTTTGCAAAGTAAATGTTCATTTTGAAGATGTGTTTTTTTGGATGCCACATTAATGATGATCATGATAGTGAGCCATTACATCAGTCCCCTTTGTGATAACATATGTAGATTTTGTCCATCCTATCCTATTCTATCCTATCCTTCAGCGTTTCCGACTGCACCCATTTGAGTTCACTACAACTGAGTCCATCCACGTTGCTGCTGATCATCCTCTTCTCGTTCCTTCTACTTGTCCTGGCATTACAGACTTCTCCAGAGAACTAGGTCTTCCCACAATGTATTCAAAGAAGGATATTTCATGCCTGACCAATTTGTGTCTTGAGTGAGAGTTCTCAGCTGATATGTTTCATAGGTCATTTGTTTGTTTTCTCAGGATTCTTCAATATTAGAGTTCAAAAGTATTAGAATTCTTTTTATCCTATCTATGCTTCTTCCAACTTATGCTTCCATAAAATACCACAAGGAAAACCATTGCCTGCATGATCCTGATCTTTGCGGGTATAGATAACATCATGTTATCTGAATATCTTTTCCAAGGCCTTCATTTCTATTCTATCAAGTGCTAGTCCATTGTGTATTTCTTGAATGTTGAATATTTGCTGCTGAGAAATCAGTCCAACCAACAAATCAGTCTTGACTTTTAGTGACCACAAAGACATATTTTTCTCTAAGATTATTGTTGATAGTCAGCTCTAAAAAATATAAAAACTATCCCTCACTTCAGTATCTTCACTGTCAGTTTTAATTCCTGTTTCCAGGAACTCTGGAGAAATTTGCAACTTCTACAGTGCATTTTACCTGGGGCCGCCTTTCAAGGCTTTACAGTTAATACAGATAAGTTTATTTTATAATTTGACCTTACAATGGAGTAAAGCAAAGAGAAGGTAGAAATGGAAATGAATTAATGTATAGTAAAACTTCTCATAACAAGTGATTGGTGGGAGGAAAGGAAAAATAGACTATGTTATAACTATTAGCTGAGATTAAATAACATTAGACTAAAGGAGATTTCAAGTAGTTTCTTGTATATTTCCCATTCCATGTCTATTGAAAATTTCAAATCATTTCTAAGCAATATTACTATTTCTTGAGTGACATATAGATTCCCTGTAAACTATTAAGTCCAGACCTGCTAAGCTACCACAAAATTGCTGACATAATATGCCTGTTGGTCACATCCCAACACTTGTTGAATTCATTCTCTTAGAGATGAATCTAGAACCTGAGATACATCACTGGGCATAGGGACAGCTTCAATATAAAATCAAGGTCTAAAGTCTTTGAGACAGACTATGTGCAAGATAGCTTGCAGCAGCGAAATCTTCCAGCAACATGGCTTCCTCATGACTCAAGTTATGTTTCTCATTTCTGCAAATGGATGTTTTCATCAAGTTGTCATTCTCCAGTGCTTCAGGATTTGCTTGAGCTCCATCTGTTGCTTCCCGGCTATTTAGGCACTAGGTTTTGCAGGATCTCAACATATCTTAACATTTTTTGTGTGAAAAATGAAGCTTGGGCACCATAGATCCAAGGCAGACAAGGTTGTATTTCCTTTGGCTGCTTTTAGGATTGTGTGAATCCAAGCTTCCTCTTACAGCAGGAGGCCCAGACACAAATGTATATTGAAGGAAAACAGAGTTTCCCTATTGCCATCTCCACAGAGCACATAAGTAGGTAAGATGGTGAATTGCAACAGGGTTTTTTTTAGCGAACAAATGTTAATAAGACATGCATTTATTCATAGGCTGGATAAGAACAGGCTGCTCAAAGAGCTTGCTGAGATATGGGAGCTGGAAGGGAAAGAAAGTGGAAAAAGAGGAGCTTATAGATAAAGGAATGCTTGAGATTTTCATAGCCAGCAGGAATTTGATTTGAAAGGCCCGTGGCAGGCTGCAAGTTGACATTCAGAGTTGCCCCACTTATGTGACAGACACAGACCTAGTATCCCCATCTTCACGTGGATCAGATGCATTGTATAGTCCTATGATACCCTTGTCACTCTCTTTGATGACAACAGAAAATGTGTGTCTTTTTTGTAAACAAGCAGAAGTGGAGGAGAGAACTCAAGGGAGAAGCTGTGAATTGGGGCTCTAAGAAAAAAAAATGGGGCTCATTTTCCAGAGCTTCAAATTAAAATTGGAATCATCAGGGAAAGGAAAATCAAGGTAAAATGAAGCAGGTGGGTTTTGGTTCAAGAAAAATGCCTGTTTTTGTAGAAATACACAAATTTGTTCTTACAAGGGTTAGATTGGATTTTTTCCCCTATGTGGCATTCAAATCTAAAATTCTTATTTCTCCGTAACTAAGAGAATAATTGACCAGACCGTTTTATCCTTCCACTCCCTCCTTCTGGCTAGATAGGAAGATATTAATGTTATTTACAACCTTCTGAGAGTCTGCATCCTTTCTTGCTTCATGTGTTATAATAATAATAATAAAGTTGGAAGGGACCTTGGAGGTCATCTAGTCCAACCCCCTGCTCAGGCAGGAAACCCTATACCATTTCAGACAAATGGCTGTCCAGTCTCTTCTTAGAAACTTCCAGTGTTGGAGAATTCACCACTTCTGGAGGCGGGTTGTTCCACTGGTTAATTGTTCTAACTGTCAGGAAATTTCTCCTTAGTTCTAAGTTGCTTCTCTCCTTGATCAGTTTCCACCCGTTGCTTCTTGTCCTGCCCTAATTGTGCCTTGGAAAATAGCTTGACTCCCTCTTCTTTGTGGCAGCCCCTGAGGTATTGGAATACTGCTATCATGTCACCCCTCATCCTTCTCTTCATTAAACTAGACATACCCAATTCCAGCAGCCTTTCCTTATATGCTTGTGCATTGATGACCAGCATCATCTTTAAGTCTACTTGGAACATTACGTTTTCTTTTGTAATGCATTTTCATTTTGTTTATGAAAGGGCAAAAGGGCTAAAACCTCTACTCATACTTCTCTATGTTATATATGGTCAGGGATATATTTTCATTGTTTACTTTTTGACCTTTTAATTACCAAAAAAGTCATCACACTTTGTGAGAGGTCTCTCTCTCTCACACCACTGAAATGAGGGAGTAGAGGCCATCTGAAGTGCTCTCTTGAAGATACCTTGTGGCAATTGGAATTTCGTAGCCACTATCACAAAGTGAGGGATTGGGTCAGCATGCGAAGATCTGGAAGGCTTTTGGGACGGGATGTGTGTAAGATCTCCAAGCCTTCTGTCCTACATTCCACTACAGCCTAGAATTTTTCTTAGTATTTAATGCACAAGAAAATCACTCAAATATTAGCATGGACACTGCGTCAAAGGAGCTGTGTAACCTGTCCCAATGATCCTGATATTTGGCAGGATGTGGTCACCCACACAATGCATTAAGTAAGGCACAAGATCAAAGCTCTGTTACTTCTTATAACTCCTTCAATACCAAGACAATTGGATTTCTTCACAAACAAAGAGTTTTTCCAGTGCACTTGTCGGCATTCTCTCTTCTGACTCTGGAAGATCCCAAGGCCTTACAAATTGTTTCTGTTTTCAAGTCATGCTCTTGAGAGAGTCTTCCACTAAGACTGCTCTCTGGCTTCCTTTTGCTGTCCTTTGATAATTGGTAGTCTACTCTTCCTTTCCATCTATGATGTTTGAAGTTACTGCATCAAAAGGAGCAATAAAAATCCTCAAAATAGTTAATTTGCACCAAAACTGCCAGTCTTAGAAAAGAGGTAGCACTAAATGTCTATCTTGGGCAGTATTTACCCAATCTTTCTTCAAGGAACTGAACAGAGTTACTATTCGTCCTATTATCCTCACAATTACATTGCGTTAACTTAGGCAGGGTGAAAGAGTAATGAGGCTAAAATTACTTGAACTCTAATTTATAGGCCCCTCTTACGAGCTTGATTTTACTTGGGAGACTCAGAAACGAAATACTGCAACAAAATGGTCCATAAAACTGAAATTCGTCCTCGAATAACATAATTATATATAATTACAAAGAGACTTTGACTGGGTGATTTAAGTGGGAGAAAGCTGTGATGGACAGTGGTTTGGGGATTTCCTACAGGGACCTAACACAGCATTCTCTTTCAGAATGTAGCTGTTATAATAAATATGTAAATAAAATTTACATGATGTCACATGCAAGCTCTGTTCATTACATACTTGTATGCAACATTAAGATCCAAATACAAAGGGGGTAACATTTGTATTACCATGTTGCAACTTAAGTGCCAAAATGTGCCTCACCTTGCCCTTCTTGTGGACATCCACTATACTCCATACAACTTCAAACAAATGCACATTTCAGCAACGTTAACATCTTAAAATAACAGAGCACTAAACATTTTGAAACAACCACATAATACTTTCAGCTGCAGAAAAACATTGAAGCCCAATAAAAACATTAAGACATTGATTGATTCCAAGGGAGATTGGATAGCTTTCTTTGAATTAAATTCAACTCCTATTAATTGCATCAATGTGTCTCTGTAGTTTCCTGGCAGCAGCCAAGAAATTACTTGCCATTATCTTCTTCCAGGTTACTTCTTTGACTTCCTAGTTTAGCTTATAGCCTTGGCACTTGCTGTTGGCCTTCAGTTTCACTCATGTACTAAATAGGTCCAACCTCCAGGTTCAGCCAAGGGCTGATGTTGTCTCCTGGCTGGGCAAAAATGTCTATAAAGTCCTTCTGAAAGTTATCTAGGACTAAGCCAGGGGTAGGCAACTTTGGCTCTTTTGTGACTCGTGGACTTCAACTCCCAGAATTCCTGAGCCAGCCATGCTGGCTCAGGAATTCTGGGAGTTGAAGTCCACGTGTCACAAAAGAGCCAAGGTTGCCTACCCCTGGACTAAGCAATACAATTGGAAGTATATTCTCAAGTGGAACTGTAGGCATGATACCTTGTCTATATTCCTGTAATAATTCTTAGAAACTGCTGCTGTTGATCAATTTGGAGCAAAGCTTTTCAAACTTGGCAACTTTGAGATGTGTGAATTCAAATCCCAGAATAAGTCCACACATCTTAAAGTTGCCAAGTTTGAAAAACACTGGTTTAGAATTTACAATACTGCTCTGGAGAGAGAGAGACATGATCTAATTCAGTATCGTAATACAGCTCATTCTGTACAGCTGATGATTCACTAAGCCAAAAATCTGCAGCATCTAACAATCAGAACATAAAAGAAATCCACCACAGATTTCAGCCGGAGTGAAATGATGTGATTCACCAGGATTGGAGCATTATTTGAAGTAATGCGGATTGTTGGCACCTTTCATTTTCTTCAATAATTTAGGAAAGTATGTTTGTATGCATGTATGTGCACAAGTGCATTTGGGGCAGTTGCATGAAATCAAAGGTATATATTGAATTTTAACTCAGCAAAATGTATTTGGATTAAGGGTCCACTTGGCTTAATACACACCCTTCACTTGCTCTGAAAGAGGAAGAGATAGGGTGGGTTTTTTCATCGCTCCGGTGATGTTATGATACCACTGCCCCAAATCCTACAGCCTGAACCAAAGAAGAAGTTTAGCTACCAAAAAAAATATATATATCTGTCTACCTCTGTTATACATGGATGTGACCAGACATGTCATCGAAAAAAGGATCCAAAACATTCTTGTTCTTTTTTCTTGCTTTCCATTTGTGAGCATAAATCGCCAAGAAACGTAAATCACTGTACTAAAAGACCAGATCTTTGCATGACAAGGAAAGAGCTGAATAATGGGATGAGCTGAGATAGTGTATCTAAGCTGTCCTGAATCTGCCTTTTGTAACTTAATGGTAGTGCATTGCAAGAAGCAACTAAAAACAGAAATCTTCCTCAGAGTAAATCTGTATGGCAGTGAAATAACAGGACCGACTGGTGATGGTCCATTATTCACTTAAGAACAGATCCTGAAGTTAAGGAGGCAGTCTGAACCATGGTACTGAATTTCTCATGTAGTGGAAACAATGGATTTTATTGTTGTCCTTATGCAAGAAAACCAACGTGCAGAAATGATGAATTTCACGATGTTGTAGAAGTCGATTGAAAAGATCCCAGAAGGAGCAAAGGGTTTTCTAGTATGTCAGTTCTTTAATATAATCTCCTTTAGTTATTTTATTGGAGGCTCAATATATGCAGAAGCCTGCATACATATACACTTTTTTTTTTATTGCTTTGCCATGCTAAATTTTTTTGTTTCGTGCCAGTTTCCCAGAGGTGATCCATAAGGTGCAGTGGCTTATGCTCTACCACTAGGGGCACACATCAATGCTCCATTGTAATTTTGCCATGTTGGAAAACTTTCTAGCTTTTTTATAACCAGGTTGATCAGAAATCTCCCAAATTTCAACCCTTACCATAACACCACTTGGGGGACTCGTTGCTTCTTCTTCTGCACGCCCAAGAGAAAAACAACAGTGAATAATAGGCAATGACAAGGCAGGGCATCTTTCCTCCCTCTCTGTTTTCACCACTGCCACCCCACATCCAATTTGTCTTCCAGGTTGACATCGGAGAAAACCCCAAATTGCTGCTCATGCCCTGCACAGTTTTACCACAGTATCCTGAAAAGCATCTGGTGTGGAGCTGATAGCACAGGGGGGTTCAGGCTGGAGCCCCAGCCGGAAGCCTAAGAGTTAGCAGCGGTTGGGGACCCACTGCTTCTGTCAGGACGTCAGACAGGAAACCTTATCATGGCTCTGATGTGAAGGCTCCCTGGATCCCTGCCTCTGTCTGTGCAGAGAGAGGCAAATGCACTGGCCTGCCTACCAGGGACAGCAGAAGAAGACAACCACCAAGGAAATGCTGAGGCCATCTTGTAGCTCTCTTTGAATAAACCATGGGAGTCATAGGAAAGCCCTTCAGGCAGCTAGAAGAAGAAGAAGAAGAAGAAGCACTTCCCTATCCAGGGCCTTTCCTCTTCATCTGAGATTTCTAGCAATAGAACTGTGGGAGGAGGCTGCCAACGCTGTGCAAATTCTTCTCCATGTACCCAGAATCAGTTTCTGCATATATGTTATACACAGATGGTCCTGCAGGAGGCTTTCACTCAGACCCTGATATTTATGCAAGGGAAACTTTGAAGAAGAAAAAAAATTAATCATAAAAATGACATAACCAGGAATTTATCTATCCATGCTTGTTTCTCCCTTTCATCCACTGGAGGAGAATGCCAAGGAGATTAACATTAAGTTGGCATCTGAATCTTGCGTGAGAGTGTTGATTTGTACTCTGTAATGTGTCCCTCTATTGCTTGTATATTTACAATAATGAATGGAACATGCAAACAAGGAAAAAAGGGGGGGGGGAAGGTCTAAGAATGGCTTCCCCTTTTTAGGACATTCTAGAAAATCCCAAAATCATCACGGCAGCTGGCATCTTAAGCATGACTGGAGCAATTACTATAGCTATTTGGCCATTAGGAAAAAGAACAGAGTGATACATGTTGTAACTGGTTTAGTGCAGGCACAGTGGCTAAATGTTTATTCTCTATGGAGCTTGAATACAGGCATTTTGTGTGTGTTTTTTTTTGCATCAGGGTTGACTTCTGCCAACTCCCTGGACAAGTCCCTTCAGTTTTCTTGACAACATTTCGGAAGTGGTTTGCCATTGCCTAGGGCTGAGAGAGAATGACTAACCCAAGATCACGCGATTGGCTTTCTAGAATTCACAATCTCCTGGTTTCTAAACTGGTGCCTTGTATTAATGTAACTAGAATAGTTTAAGATACATCTTAATATCAGTTACTTCGAAAAAGTCAGTTTCCACAAAACATCAAATATGATTTTTAGATTATAAACTGCTATAGAGACCACAAATAAACATACCATAGCATATTGAATGATCTATCCCAGAAATTTGTCCTATATGAGGAGCTTAGCTATGGAGAAAACACAATTTTTCAAAAGGTTAGGCTACAAAAGCTCTTTATTCAATTCTAAGATAAAGATATTCCTAATATAATAATGATATGCAGGTTTAATATCATGTATGTTACATTAATTTTATTTTAGTGTAATATATTTTGGTTTATATATTAATTAGTTATCACAATGACACTAGATTACTTCCACTGTGTCTCTTATTGTCTACAGTTTGGGAGTAAGAGCATTTATGTCCTGTTTGTGGACTTCTGATTGAAATTGCCCCCACTCTCTTAACTATATCTTTTATCTGATCCACCAGAATTCATCACATCTCTCTTTGGCTTCCCAGATTGAGGCAAAGGCAAGGTGAATCTTTCATCAGATTCAGTTGCTATGCCAACTGCCTCCCAATTTAAATCTGTAGTAGTAACTTCCTAGGTTGGTTATTGTAACATATTCTACATGGGATTAATTATTGTAGCATATTCTACATGGGAGTGCCCTCAAGTTTAATATTGAAACTTTCTTTGAAATCTGAGATTATTTGAAGAAACTTGCCTATAGTTGCTGCAGGCTAATCTCACTATTGCTTAGATTTGAGCCTTCTTTGGGGGGTCATCCTGATTCTTTGGGAAGCAAAGCTTGCTGAATGAGTCAAGTAGTCTAACCTCAATGTGCAATAGTGGCGAATATCTGTAGTTTGGGTGTAAGATCAGGGTGAACGTTCATTCTCCAAGCTTGTAGGTTGATTTCCTAACGTTTTGTTACCAGGCTAGGTAACATCTTCAATGGAGTTCAGGGGATGTCAGTGTTCTTCTGTTTATAAGGGCTTCAAGTGTGGATGTGTCAAGTGAGGGTCTTGTGATGGGTCTTGTGATGGGCCAAATCAACTACACAGCCAACCAGAGACAGCACCAACCCTCAACCAACTCATGCAAGCTCCCCCTACCACCAGCAGTTCACCTCCCAATGAACCTGACCTGATGTAACCTCCCCATCACAAGACCCATCACAAGACTCACTGATGACTCACATCTGACCCCTCACTAGACCCATCACAAGACCCTTACTCAAAACATCCACACCTGAAGCCCTTATAAACAGAAGAACACTGACATCCTCTAAACCCCACTGAAGATGTTACCTAGCCTGGTAACGAAATGTTCAGAAACCAACCCACAAGCCTGGAGAACGAACTTTCATCCTCACTATCTCAGTTGTTTAACAGACCTCTGCAAACTGTTAAAGACAATTGTTTACATTATTTTAAGTATGTTTGATTTTGGTGTTGGTTTTATGTGTATTATAAACAGGAAAGAAACCTCAGTATTAGATACTGTAGAGTTTCATAAATGAAATATTTTTCCTCCTTGGATCTTTTTAACTAGCTAACTTGCTCTACTGGTAGTCCTCAATATACAACCATTCAGTCAATGAATGTTCCAATTTATTATGGTGGTACTGAACAAAGGGTGATTACAGCTGGTCCTTGGAGTTCTGGCGATCTCAGCACTGCCACGGTCACACAATCATTATATAGAGGATTGGCAATTCATTTGCACTTACGACTGATTGCCAAGTACCCTGTGATCATGTGATTGCATTTGCACCTTCCCTTCTAGCTTCCCCAGAAAGTCAATGGGGAAGCCTGCAAGAAGGCTTGCAAGTTGCTAGGGTAAGTTTCCCTCCGCTTGTTCGTCCTTCCCAGCCCCCTCTGTGCTCACAATGCGCTGCCACTTGTGAACCTCCATGCATCCTCCATGACCCATGCCCTGTCTTCTTGCACCCCCATGTACTCATTCACTCTCTCCCCCATCGGGCAGAGCAATTTACTTGCCTGTGGGCATGATACTTGCAACTTCCTGCTGACTTCCCTACTGACTTTGGTTATGGGAAGCTGGCAAGAAGTTGCCTTACCTAACAACCATGGGATTCAGTTAATGATGGCAACTGGGACTGCAGGGATTGTCCTCACTAAGCAATGCAGTCACATTTTATGACTACATTGCTTAGCAAAGGAAATTCTGGTCCAGATTGCCACTGTAAATCAAGGTTTACCTGAATTGGCTTGTGATCTCACATATACACAGACAGTAAGATGCAAATAAGAACTGATGAGAACATTGTCTTCACTTGATGATGTTTGATGCTGCAAAGTTCTAAGCTATGTTTTGTAAATAAATATATACTCTGATATTTTCAAGCCCACCAAATTGCTCACAGGACTAGTTATCAGTTGTTATCTGTAATTCTGCCAAACCAATTGTAAGAAACTCACCATTCAGGTCCTCTTCAGATTGTTTATAGGAATATACAATGAAATATGAGCAGTAAAGGACAAAAGTTATTTGAGAATAGACCATTCTTTTTTTTTAAAAAAAACCATGAACTCCATCATCTTCCATGCAATGACTTTGTGTCTTTGCTCAGTCATTTACGGTGAGGTATAACTAGACGAAATGTGCTCATCTAATTTTGTCTCAGCAAATAATATGGTAGTGCCCGGACCTTCTTCAGTGGGGTTTGAAACAGAAATAGACACAAATTAGCTCACAATTACAGGTGTATTCCCATGAATTTTCTTTAGAAAATGCATTCCAAGAGGCAATTCTGTCTGAGAAATATTTGCTATCTCATCTGCTAAACATGAGAATATCAGGAGACCATTAGCCTTTGAAACAATATCCACATTTAAAATGTGGGCACATGATTTTAATAGCTCAGTGTCCATTTTTATAGACTTAGCACAACCCAGTTACCATTTTTTAAAGAAAAGATCTCAAGCTCCAACATGAACTCTAAAAGCTTTTATCATGTCACCTTAGATATGCTGTTCTTATCATGAAGAATGTAGTCATCTTTGTTAACAATAAAGAAAGGCTGAAATGAAGAGAAACTTGCAACAACTTTAATCATACCAACTCTCCAGATAGGGATCTCAGTTAGCCTGCATCCTGAGAACAGGGTATGAAGGCAATTTACCCAATTTTACAAAAATGAGAAATCATGTACTGCATTTAGTGTGCCCACATATAACAACTGAAAATATTCAAGCAACATTGGGAATTATCTACAAAATTCCAACAGGGAAATTAATCAGCTGGAATATATTATATTACTCTATGAAGATAAGACACAACATACTAAAAAGGAAGGAAGTTGCTTTTGCAGCTAAATTCAGGGCTAGGATGTTGGTGAATTAGTACTGATGGACCAGTGCTGGCATGAATTGAACAATAGTTATTTTCTTGGGCATGCTGAAGATTAGAATTAGAGACTGGAGTTCAGCAGAGTTGGGTACCAAAGCTATTGGCAGAAGGAAAGAAGAAAAACAAATGCAGAAATGATGTTAGAAGAGAGCCAGTTTGGTCTAGCGCAGTGGTGGCGAACCTACGGCACGCGTGCCAGAGATGGCACTCAGAGCCCTCTCTGTGGGCACGTGTGCCATGCCCCAGAGATGGCAACCGTCCCTCTTCAACCAGCCGCCCGCTAACTTGCCGAGGTCTCATGTGGCTGGATGCATCCCAGCATGGCTGGTTTCCCTCCCATCCCTCCTGGCCTTGCATGCGCTCCTTTTCCCACTGCATCACCTCCTCAGCTGTCGGCAGGCCGTCCAGCTCAGAGACGGATTCTCTGAACTGCTGGTGGTGGGCTGCGGAGCCCCAGAGTGTGCCAGTCGAGGGGCCGGCAGGCTGTGGCTGCTGATGGACACTGTCCATGCGGGCTGGCCTGTGTGCGGGGGCCGATGATGTCAGGCAGCAGCCTCCCCGGCTCCTGCTTCACCTTGCCCTGTGACAATGGCACCCTCGCCCCACCCTGCCTCGCCTTGCCTCGCCTCACCCCGCAGGATGAGCCTCCTGCCCACTGCCCCACCTGCCAGAGACCCCCTGGATCTCCCCCAATCCTGCCCGGCCCCACGAGCAACATTGAGGTGACCACGCCCACCTTGGCCACACCCACCCAGTCTGCCATGACCACCACAGCCACGCCTGCCCAGTGGGCCACGCCCACCTGGCACCCGGTGATAAATAAGTGGGTTTTGGGTTGCAGTTTAGGCACTCGGTCTCTAAAAGGTTCGCCATCACTGGTCTAGCGGTTAAGGCACCAGGCTAGAAACCAGGAGATGGTGAGTTCTAGTCCTGCTTTAGGTATGAAAAGCCAGCTGGGTGACTTTGAGCTAGTCACTCTCAGCCTCACTCACCTCACAGGATTGTTGTTATAGGAGGAGAAAGGAGTATTAGGTATGTTTTTCACCTTGAGTTATTTATAAAAATAATAAAGCAGGATAAACTTTTTTGAAACAAACAATTAATCCTCTAACAAATTACTTTCTGGCATGTGCTGTTCTAATCCTATTTATATTGGTTTAGTATCAGCTGAAATGGACACCCATTTTTTTCTGCATGCTTTGTAACAATAAATTGGATCATCTCATATCCCATCTCCCATGTTCCATCTCCCATATCTGATATCCCATACCCCATCCCCTATCTCACATCCATCTACTTTCTGAATTGTTGCACTGAGATCCTGTTTCAGTTGTACCGTTGTAACTAGAACATTAGGATTTGCAGTGAGTGCTGGCAGCCACTAGGTGCTCCTCTAAGACAGAAAGTCAAACTGCACAGCTGTTTTATTGAACTTTATTAGTATAAGTTCAGAGCCAAATCTTTTATGCACCTTATTTATATTCATCGGGGGCATTTAATGCAGAATAAATGCTGGCTGAAAGCCAACTAAGGAAAGTGCTTCCCTATACACCATACTGTTAAGTGTGGAATCTGCTGTCCGCAAGATGTGGAGATGTAAGCGAGTTAGAGTTTTAAAAACTAAGAGGGCATGGCAAACACTCTGGAAAGTACCAAGAAAAAAGAGTATTTGTAGCTCAGGGTTGAACTGATTGGAAAGTGCCAATCAGACAGCAGATGGTAGGAGTTTCTGCAGAAGGCAACATTGTCTGGCTTCTTCCATAGCCCAGGGCAAGATGGCCAGGGAGACTAAACCAGTCATGGGATTCAAATATGTGAACAACCGGTTCTCTGTGTGCATGCCGCTTCCAGAAGTCCATTCTGGACCTGGGAAACAAAAAATTAGTTACTGGTTCTGCCGAAGTGGTGCGAACTGGCTGAATCCCACCTCTGGACTAAACCTATTTTTGCTCAATAGGTATGAGGTCAGACCATCACATGAAATTTCCATATTAAGAAGCCCTATATGAATGCTGAAAACATCCAACAAGAGATGATGTTGCTTTTGTGTGCTATCAGTAAGCATCTCAAGAGCATCAGGCCATCCGTGACTAGAGTCGGAGTGCTTCAGCTGCCTTAACCTCATTTTATTATCAGCGGTTCTCACAGTAACAAAGAGCCAAAATGAGACCCACGGCAAGAGGGTCAGATATTTAAGCAGCAAGAATATTTTAGATTTGGAGAAAATACAGGTTGTGAAACTTTTTCCAGCGGCCTCCTAAAGGAGGTTTAAAAAGAGGAGGCATGTTTGGATGGCATTTGCAGAGAATAGGAAACCTACTGTAAGGCACTATTATTTTCTGTTTTGGGTAGTACTCTTATTATGTACAAGACTTTACTTCCACAACAGTCTTTAAGACACTGAAATCTGAGAAAGAAAAATTTTCAAATAGTGTCTTCACCCACAAGGCTCCTCAAGGTTTGTTTTTCATTTCTTTTCTTTTTTACAGAGGCATAACAACTAGCAAAATCTGTTGGGTCAGAAAAGGTAGCAGAAAATAAACAAGTGTGGGTACCACAGGGCAACAATGGCTGTGTCATATTATCATGAGCTTTGAAAAAAATCTGTTTCCATATGAATGCTGAGACAGGAAATAAGAAGTCAGACACTTTTCACAGTGGAGACTATTGAATGTCTTAGACTGGGCTGGCACAAGGACTCCTATCTGTTGTCTGCTTTGAGTTTGAAAAAACAGGCAAGAATCTGTCAGAAAAAAATGTGAAGGAATGAAAAGGAATTTGTGCATGTTTTCTTTTTAAAAAAATAATCATTTGCTAAAAATTTCCAGTTGAGGCTGAATAATATGTGTAAGGTAGTCCTTATTTAGCAACTGCATTGTTTAGCGACCATTTTGCAGTTACAACAGTGAGGAACAAGTATCCTCGCAACTAATCCTTGCACTTGCAACTTGGCAGAAAGCTGAAGCGAGATCGCAACTACAGTTGTGGTTCCACTTAGCTTCGCTTAACGACTGAGTTGCCTGTCCCAGTTTTGGTTGCTAAATGAGGACTACCTACATGGACATTGGATGCTCCTCTGGAACATCAAAAGAAACAAATAGTTAATGCAAATACACTGTTCATTCAAAGATTGAAGCAACTGAGATAAGTGACTAAAGTTCATTGGCAAATGAATTACTCTATTGACTCAATGAGATCTGGATATTGGGACTTTTAAAATGAGTTTTGTATTGTCTGGGAGTTGAGATTAGACTCCTTCATTTCTCATTTAGTTTTGGAAGTGTTGAAAATCCTGCCCCCCACCCCATTTTTCTTTGTAGTCTATGTAGGTGTAGGGCAAAATCAGAGAGTTACATTAAAATACTACCCTCTGCGTTAAAATACTACCCTCCAGAAGCGGTGAATGTTCCAACACTGGAAGTTTTTAAGAAGAGACTGGACAGCCATTTGTCTGAAATGGTATAGGGCAGGGGTAGGCAACCACGAGTCATAAAAGAGCCAAGGTTGCTTATCCCTGGTATAGGGTTTCCTGCCTGAGCAGGGGGTTGGACTAGATGACCTCCAAGGTCCCTTCCAACTTTATTATTATTATTATTATTATTATTATTATTATTATTATTATTATTATTATTATTATTATTATTATTATTATTATTATTTATTAGTCCTTGAGATCGCAGAAAGACATACTAATATGTCCTGATAGCTGATCAGCAGCCTGCCATAGGACCAGAACTGGAGATTAACGCCATCCTTGCTGATGTTAAAGAAAGGGACTGGTGATTTCCTTGGTTTTGTTTTCTCTTTCCTCCATCATTGCTGCCTATTGGCAGAAGAATAACCACAGATCACTCTTCCTGAGAGTGGAGAGAAGCAGGGCTAGAAAGACGTTTTGGAATGGCACAATTAGCCACTTTTCAAATTACCCAGCCAGTTGTTGCAAGGGCGGAGGTGCTCTGCGCCTGGGACCCCTCAGTTGGGTTGTTTCCAAACGAAGGTCTGGTGTCCTGTAAGAGGGCCGATCCTGTATTCAAAACTAGCTTGGCTGACAAGTGCAAGTAATCCTCGACTTAGGGCCACAGCTAAGCCCAAAATTTCTGTTGCTAAGTGAGACATTTGCTAAGTGAGTTTTGCCTCATTTTACGATAGTTCTTGATACAGTCGTTAAGTGACTCACTGCGGTGGTTCAGTGAGTAACGTGCTTGTTAAGTGAAACTGGCTTCCCCTTTGACTTTGCTTGTCAGAAGGTTGCAACACTGCAACTGTCACAAATACATCCCCAGTTGCCAAGCATCTGAATTTTAATAATGTGATCCTGGGATTATGCTGCAACAGTTGCAAGTGTGAACTCACTTTTTTCAGTGCCGTTGTAACTTTGAATGATCACTATATTGTAAGCCGGGGACTAGCTGTAAAGGGCATGGAAGGGATGGTGCAGGAAGATGTAGGAGGAAATATTTGATAACAAGATAGTTCCTTGACCAGATACAGCTGGGCCAACTGTTACTGACTAAGGCAGGGGTGTCAAACTGCCGGCCCGCGGGCCGGTTTCATCATAACGGAGCCGCGCCCACCCCATTGCCGGCAATGGCAAAAAAGCTCCGATACGTCACGCGACATCACGTGACATCGCGAGTTTGACATGCCTGGACTAAGGAGTCCAGGAGTGACCTCACAGCTGACAACACTTGCAAGTATCCAATAAATGGCCCTGGGGGGGACAAGAACATGTAATTCTCAGGCCTAATGACAACAGAAATTGCCATCTACCTCCTGCCCCCTTAGCCAGAATGGAGTAGGGAAAATCGTGTGCTTTCTCAATAATAAAAGCAATTAAAAGGATGGCCATGTGAATTCCCTTGTGGCAACAAAAACAGAAAACTTGCAAAGATAGAACCAACAACATAGATGGCAGGTCTCTTTCCTGGCTTCTGCTGAACCCAAGAAAGAAGGCACTAAACCAGGGTTTAAAAAGCAGAACTAGAGCTCTTTCAAAAGACTGCTGAACTCATGATTATAAATCTTGACAAGTACTTTGGGATGTGTCAGAGAGGCATTTCACAGGCAGGTGTCTCTCTAGAAGCCCAGAGGCTCTTACTCCCAAGCCAAAATGGCTGTGTGGGCAGTTCCCAGGAACTAAAAGGATATCTGTAGCAGTGTAAAAACCCAGTGGATTTCAACTACAGCTGAGATCCCAGCTCCAACAGGAAGAAGAGGAAAAACACTACTTTAAATCTTTAACAGCTAAGAATAACATAAGCTGCCTTGGCTATGGACTGGAGAAGAGATGGAAACATTGCAAAGACATGGCAGAAAAAAGGTGTTACAAGGGCATGTTTGTGCTGCCTTTAGAGAGATGTGAAGATGAGCCCATAGTTTCTCTGCTAGGTAAATATATTTTAGCAGGTGAGCTTACCTGGCTGATCTTCTTTGAGCTGGAAGCTAAGCAAAGTCAGACGTGGTTGATATTTGCGTGGGAGACCTAAAAGAATGACAGCTGTAGGTTAGTCAGAGAAATCAGTCAAGTATATACAGTATACCAGAAACTGACAGTGGCAAAATGATTCCATGCTTTTGTCATAAAAAGAATATGGGCATGTCCTTAAAGACATCCCAACTGAGCTCAACTCATGAAACTGCTTAATCTTGCAGTGTATCAAAATCCAGCAAAGTTCAGAAGAGGCAGCTGAAAAAGTTGAACCTTGTTTTATGCTGCACAATATTTTTTCCCCTTGAACATTGCTGCTTCTATTGAGTTGTGTTTTCCTTTTTATGGGTCCTCATTAATGGTCATTAATGGTCATATGCCAAAACAGAAAGAGTTTCATCCAGAGGAACAATCGGCATAAAACACTGCTTGAGATCTAGGATTGGAAATAGTCTATGTTATTTTCAGGAAAGTTTGAGAAACTTCCAATTTGGGGCTTGTAGGTTTCAGTTTCAGACTATGGGATACTACTCTATGGATTTATCTCATGAGGAGAGCTAAGTTACTCTGCTGTTCTATGTAGCAACTTATGGCAGATACATGCGGCATCAAATATATTCAAACATTTATGTTTTTAAAGGTTGACAAACTATGGTATTCATTTGAACAGAATTATTGGTGTTTGTCCAAAGCTAATGGCTTATAATCCACAAATATGCCTTCTCGTGGTGCTCACCATCCCAATTTCCAGATATTTGGACTGGTTTGCCGCAATATAAATCAGCTTGGCTTCACCCTTAAATTAGTAAACCAGCAATCCTAAAGAGACTAGTAATCACTAGCTTTGCCAGTGATTGTTCCATATAATAAAAGTAACACCATCCTTAATCAAATCTTGCATCCAGAGCTACTGTTTTACCAAGTACTTTGTAGGTCAGAAGTTCTCAAACTGTGGGTCCTAATCAACTAGGATGGGAAAAATAACCCATCAGACTGATCAATAGCAAAGTGGGAGCACTATCAATTTTCCCCCGTTTTGCCTGTGTAATCCCAGTGCAATTGGTTGCAATACTGAAATATTTGAGAACTCTCTGATACACAGAGTAAGATTTAATTATGAAAACTCTGCTTTACTTAATTATTTTCCAATTCTGTACCTAATCAAATCAATCATTTGGTTCATGAAAGGAATCACATGAGGGGCACCTGCAGTAATGGTCACTTGCTTCATGATGGCATGCACAACCAGACAATTGAACATCCTCCTCTTTTTGAGTGCATGCAACACATGAGACCCATATTGGAAAGGGGCGGAGCTTTGATCACCTGGTTGCGTCTGCCATTTTGAAGCCAGGTGCCATTGCTATGGATGTTCCAGGTTGCCCAAATTCATTTATCATTTTAGTAGGTTATAAAACTTAGAGCACCTGCTATAGATTATTTTGGAAAACAACTTCTCCAGGAATGAACGCAAGACATAACTGGAATGAAGCTTAGGATCTACCATTGATGATGGGATTACAGATTAAATGTGATGTGGCATGTGAAGTTCATAAAAACAGGCATGAATGAAACTAGGAAGGGCAAGAAGAGCAAAATTTTCCTGAGACACTTCATATATCTTTTCATCTGTTTTCTTTCAGAACTCAAGAAGAGAAAGCTTGTGAAACCCGTTGAAGGGTCAGCAGCAGTAACTTCTAAATATGTTTTGGATTCCCATCACTTCCTTGTTTCCATCACTTGATGACATTTTCCCTTCCTCTCTTTTCTTGTCAATTTGGACATTAATCTCATGGGTTCAAGTCACGTTCCCTTTTATGACAATTCCGTTAGGGTCAGGTGGAGCTTTCCGGTGCTTTGGGGCCCCTCAGCACAGTCTCTGGGCAGAAGACTTCCAGGTTGCTTAGTGGAGGCCTTGCAGCCTCTGCTGCCACTCACAACCTTGGTTATTCCCCTACCCCACCCTCTCCCATATGGGCCTGAGCTTCTTACCACATCAGGATACAGAACAGAGCATGAATTCCGGCCTCAGACTCTGGTCAACCGCAAGTTCAGTGTATTTCACAAACTGTGCCTTCTAGAAGTGGGGGGAGGGCTGGGCCCTGAGCACCGGCATATAACGAATTCTCAAAGGCATTCACTGACTGCCAAGTGGATTTCAGAAATGAAAACATCATACACACAGATCACCCTCATCAAACCACCTGGTTACAGTCTATGGATATTTTTTTCTTCTTTCACCTCTTCCTAGCCCCTGGGACTTCTGGGGCAAAAAGTTAATTGAAAGGACGTCCTGCCCAGGCTTTTAAAAGATGTGATTTTCCCCCCTTAGCTCCAATTACAGATGTGCTGTGTAAATGTGGATAAAGGACATCATCACTGTCTCTAACCACAGATCTCTCTTCCTGGGGACTTCCTGTTTTCCCACCGGCCCAAGTTCTAGCTCTGCATGTGAGCATATAGGTACCAATTTCAGGCATGTTAAGTAGCAGACATCAACCACTCTCACAATGGAGTGGAATTAACTAAAAATGCAGCAAAGGAAGCCTTCCATGGTGATATGAATTGCTGCACATTTACCTTGACTGAGATCTAATTGAGATAGGTCCACTGGCCATTAAAAATGTTCATGGACTTTATTCACCTATGTGAATAAAATAAACACACCTGCAACTTTCCCTTCCAGACTGATGTGTGGATTGAAACACAAGAAGCTTTCTTGAAAGCATGTTTCTCCGAATTATTTGACCTGCGGTCCCCTGCTCAGAAAATCTACCCAAAGATATATAAAATGTGTATTTTAAGGTAAAATATAGTTTGAAAGACATGCTTTAACAGAAAATATGTTCTGAAATACTGAACATATTTAGAAATCCAATGAAAATCATGCATTTTAATGTAATGTTCATTCTGCTTTTTTTAAAAAATGTGCAACTAAATGTAGAGAGATGGAACAGTTTCTGATAGGAGCTTCAGCCATCCTTATTGACTAACATATTGTTTTTGTTTCATTTTGTTGTTTGGTTTTCAATCATTATTGCACACTTACTTTACATATATTACTTCTGTGCCAAGGAATTCTCTATCCAATATATTTCAGCTTAACTAGAAGACAATAAGGAATGCCTTAAATATTACATATTTAATACATTTTAAAATAGTCTGTACAGTCCTCTTTTTTCCAAAAGGAATTACAGGTGTTTGTTGTGCTCACTGAACTAGACCTTGTATTAATAGTAGTCATTATCACATATTGGTTATAACAACCAAATGAAAACTACTGTGTTAAGACACTTGGGATCTTTTTTGGAAGTGTATACTTAAGATTGAATCTACAACAAGGTCTGCTATGCATCCAATATAGTAGAGCTGTCTTAAATGCAAGGGGAATTCAACTTGTATTTGTTCAAACCACCTATCCTTCATCAGTGAAGATGGAGAACAAGGTAACATTGACAGAGGCAGCATGTCTTTCTAAACCTTTTTTTTGTCCCAACATAACTTAAAAGAAAGGAGATGTTGGATCTGCAGCCATTTTCTGCATCCTCCTCAATTATTTCAACATATGGCTTATTGCACTGACTGCCCTTTCTGATTGCATTGATTGACAGTGAAACAGGATTCTTTTTTTAATGTGTTATTCTGCTGTTCCCTGAGACACTTCTATCTGAGATTTGGAACAATTTGGTGGTTCCATTTTGATTCCTTTCCTAAGCTGGATACTTGCTCGAAAATTTCAGACATGATAGTACAAGGTAGGCTGTGGTTTGCCAGTTTATTTTTTCAACAAAACTTTATACAGTTCAAATTGTTGTATTTGAACAATTTTGTGACTTAAAATAAGTATTCTCAAGGAATAATCATGGGGAGGAGAGTGTTCCTAAAAACATGCTATCATTTTTGAGGACCCTCTAACCTGAATGCAAAGGAACCACTAGTTTAATAAGACATACAGTAAACGAGTTTACATATTTGTACTACCTGATTGGCTAAATTGTACATAGAGTTTGAAACCTAGATTGTGATGCCAAAAATACTCAGCAGGGAATAATTGTCCTTGACCATCATGGAACTCGTAAATAAACACGTATGGAATTACACTATTCCTAAGGATCCCAGTGGCAAGCAGGAACTAAACTCAGATTTTTAGGGCCCCAATTCCCTGCATAACCGCAGGACTATATTCTTCCTCTTCTTCAGTGAAATGCAGATCTAGTAGGTTGAGTAAGAAGTAACCCTGTTTGCATAATTGCTCTCCTTTTAATAGCAGGCAGGCCCCTTGGTAGCTAGCATGCTCATAACTGATGATGGGCCAGCACCCTGTTCATAGATGGAGGATGCATTGGGGATAGTTGGTGTGACGTTCTACATGAGGGCATTATCTTAAGCATGTGGCTGGGGAAAATATAGGTTGCCAAGGTGGCCCTTTGTCCTGGGACACCTCTGACTTGTCTATCATCATTGCAGCTCCTCTTCTTTGAGGTTTGTCTTCATCAGATAAACCTGAACAGGAAACCAAGGGGGGGGGCGTTACTTAATCCTACCAAATATTCCTCTTTCCAGGATCTGGAAAATTACCATAAAAGGCAGTAGCCAACTAATCCTCAGAGCTTGAGAGGAAAGACCTTTGCTTTGATGTCTTCCTGAGCTCATCAGAGCATCTGTGGGGATGAGATGAAAGGCTTTGTCTTCTCCTTGTCATGTTCTCAAGTCTCCTGGGAACCTCTGTCTTCACTCTGGAGAATCTACCAGGGGGTGAATGGACAGATTGAAGTCCATTACGGTAATGTGTTTGGTTGGTCAAATGCCCACCTTTCCTCATTTTTGATATTTGTGTGGGTGTTTTCCAGAAAAATCCTACACCGGGTGTGTCTTATATATTTGTATGAAAGGAAAGATGACCATGAAAGTGTATTTTCAACTGTAACAGAAAAATGAGTCTATGATGGTTCTAATGCAGGATTAAGCTAATTTGTGTCATCCAGATGTTTTGGATTACAGTTCCCATGAGTCTCTGCCAGCATGATGCATAGTCAGTGTAGCCATAGCTCAAACATCTGAAAGGTACCATACTGCTTTTACATGCCTTTACCTGTTTTAAACTGCCCAGAATCACTTTGAGACTGAGGCGGGCAGTGCCTAAATTTGGTAAATAAATAAATTAGCTGAACTTATTTGGGTGGCCAACTGGAGATAAATTACTTGGTTAGATTTTAAAAAGTGCACAAAAACAGTCCAACTTTATCAGGATGTTCTCTTCACCCAACTCCCCTGTTACCTTCAAGCTATTTGGCTTACACAGCCTAGCTCCAATTCCAAGTTTATTTCTGATCTCAGAATTTGGCTGGAGAAAAAGAAAATAAAAAGGCTACGTGGGGAGAACCAGCTAGTGCCCATTTCTGCTCACAAATGTTCTTTGCCTCTGCATTGATTGAAAAGCGAAATATTTAGGCTGTTGAAAGCATTTAAACATTACGTTACGTTGAAAATATTAATAATGTTCGCTGCCTCTAAACCTGCCTAGAACTGGGTGGTTGCATACCAGGAGAGGAGCATAGCCTTGCAACAAAAAGTGGGCTGTAATATTTGATCCAGATGTTTGGCCCTTTAAGAATGATTCTTCAGATTTCTGTAAGCTAGGATAGTTCCAGATGTTGCCTTTAGTATTCAGTGTCGGGGCATCCCCATTCAAAAAAGAGATTTTTCCTCCTAACTTTGTCTTTCTTTTTTTGCTCAGGTCTGGTAAGAAACATGAATCCATGGTGGATCACAGCCTTGACACAAAGAAGATCTTGGTTCAGTCCCCACCATCTCCAAGGTGGGCTGGAGGAAACTTCTGTCTAAACTTCTAAAGAGTTCTTGCCAACCAATAACTTGAATGGAATCATATTTTTCCAGATCCCCGAAGACTAGACTCTCTGCTACAGCACCAGGCCCTATGGGCTTGGCCTTCCTGACCTTGTGCAAGGCATTAGAGGAGCCCATTCCATAGGTGTGCCTTATGGAATTATTCTGGGGTGCCTTGGTTATTTATTTGTTTTTCTTCTGTTATTTAATGGGTTACGTTTTTTATACCCTGCCCAAAGTTAGGTACTTATTTTATTTATTAATCATTAATTTATTAACCACATGCGTATGGTCACTCATCTCACAAGAAGCAAAAGCTTAGTATTTAAGTATTAAGATGATACATAAGATAATTTACATAATACATAAGATGAGCAACTATATAAATTTCTAAATAATAAACAAACAAACAAACAAATATCCTCTTGATATTTTATTTATTTTAATTAAATTTATATAAATTTATATAAAAAGTAAGCCACAAAAACGTACATTCACATGCTACTTTGTAGTACAATGATGGCAAACCTATCACATGTGTGTCACAGGTGACACATCATGCCATTTTTGTTGACATGCTAGGCCTCTGGATCCCCTGAAAATTGCATAAGAAGGCCTTGTTCTCCCACAGTCTCTGAGCCGTCCAAAAATCACTTGAGCATTCTCGTGCAATTTTCTGAGGCTCCAAAGGCCCCATAAGAACAGCCTGAAGAGGAGGGTCCAAAGGAGAGGTGAGTCTGGAGAGGAGGTCTGGAGAGGCCTCTTTTGTCTGTGGTATGGTATGTGTGTGTGTGTGTGTGTGTGTGTGTGTGTGTGTGTGTGAGAGAGAGAGAGAGAGAGAGAGAGAGAGAGAGAGAGAGAGAGAGAGAGAGAGCGCAACAGAGTCAAGGTAGATATTTTCTCAATTTGAGATTTTCTCATGTTTTGCCATATATAAATTCTGAACTCTATTACTGTAATACTGCAAGAGGGATTAACCAGTTTTTATCAATTAGAAGGCAGAAGGCAGTGACTCCAGTAATGGAGCGCCCATGATTTCTCGAGGCAAGCTGTTCCACTGGTTAATTGTCCTCACTGTCAGGAAGTTTCTCCTTAATTCCAAGTTGCTTCTCTCTGTTGAAGGAAAAGTCTTCATCATGGTTCAGTCCAAGCCGGGAATAAACAACATGGTGACTGTTTAGAAAGAAGGTTTCAGTTTATTGAAAAGAAGAGCCAGACAGGAAGATGACTCTGGAAGAAAAGAGAGAGAGCACATGTAGGGAGTGGGTTTTTATACCTTCTTGAGCCTTTTGTTTGGAGTTGTTCCTGTGGCATGAACTTTGACCTGAGTCTGAGTGTACCTTTCTGGTATTCTGATGGTGGTGGGTTAATCCTATTATGTCCCAAAGGTCAATCCTGCTTTCCTGTGGCTCTGGCTGATGACTCTTAGATTTTTGGTGTGAGGGATTGTTGATTCTAGGGATCTTTCTTCCTAATCCCAGTTTCCTGACTCCAGTCATTCTGACAAGATTATCACATCTGCAATTCTGCAGACTTGGTTTTTGTTTGGGACAGAGAGACTTGGGGGCGGGGTTGGTTTCGGCTTTTAAAACCCTTTAGAGAAATATATTCTGCCTTTTAAATATTTCCAAAAATATTTCTTTCTCTGGGGGGGGGGCTGACTCCCCACATCTCTTTGATCAGTTTCCAACCATTGTTTCTTGTCCTGTCCTCTGGAGCTTTGGTGAATAACGTGACCCCCTCTTCTTGGTAGCAGCCCCTCAAATACTGGAATACTGATATCATGTCACCTCTATTATTCCTTTTCTTTAGACTAGCCATATCCAAGTCAGCTCCTTCAGAACTCTGGGATGATATTGATTTATATTCGTATATTACCACTGCATGATTTTGCTGAACTGCCTCCATGTTAATTCTTTAAGGATTGGCCTAACTAAGGCTTCATTGTTACTATTGTCCTTGGAGAGAACAATGAGGACACCACTGATTTGGAATGTGTTTTGGCAGCATAGGGCTGTTCTGTGCAGGTGCTGCATCTGGGGACATGGATCTCTGTGACTGGAGAGCCAAGCCACAGGGAGAAAAGCTGCCAAGCTGGGAAGAGAGATGCAGGTGGACCTTGGTGCTTCGCGTCCAGAAGAGAAAGGAAAATGAAGTGAGAAGTATTCAATTCCCAGCTTGTTCCTTTAACCCTCAAACTGTGGTAACCTAATATACTGAATCACAGACTATCCAACCACATTGTAACGTTGCAGGTTCAATACAGCCTGTATTGTTAATTTATTGTTCACTGTGTTTGGGGACCCCAGAAAAATCAGATTAATTGACTAAGCCACTATTCAGCTGGCCTGCAGTACATACGTCATGCAACTCAGCCATAGAAGGCAAGTCACTGAGGAAGGAAGATCTGCAGGGAATAATAGTAAGGCCCTGAATGTTTTAAGGCACTTAAAAACGCTCCTGGTACAATATATTCTTTTCATTCTTTTCAGCTTGGCCCCTAATGGGTTCCTTCTCCAACGGTGCTAAAGAAAATGCCCAAATAGGCAAGAAAAACAGCAGACCCAGATTTAGTTATTTTTATTTGTCATGCACTTTTAACAATGCATAACATGTACTTTAACGAGACCTGTGAGGCTAAGAGAGAAGGATTGATCTAAAGTGACCCAGAGAGGAGCATAGCTGAAGATAGAATCTAAGTCTTTCTGCCCCTTGTCCAACACCTTAACCACGATATATAGGTTAGTGTTTTGAAAAGATGGGGGAGGGTTGGCCTATAGGCAAAGAAGGATGTGTTGTGTAGGTAGAGGATGGAGGCCAGATGAAATTAATGTGCTCAAGGTCCCTTTGCCTCAGCGTGGCCCGATCAACTCTTGTTTTTTGGGGTCTGGGGATCAAAACAAAGGTAAGAGTATTGGTTCTTCTGCCTCCTTGGTCCTTGTTAATAATTAACTATAATTTAAACTATGTAAATGCCTATGAAAATAGATATCCTCTGGAGTGGAGAACTGGAGCAAAATACTATTATTACTCCTAGTACTAGCACTACTGAGATGGAAGAGATAACCTGCTATGTTAAGAAAACTGAGTTCTGAAACTAAACCATTCGTATCAGGTTACTGGAAGTTGAATAGGTCCTGGGAGCCATTTTTTTTAAAAGCATAGCTTTGATTATAGGAGCATGTAGGTACTGGTGGTTAGAGAGAATATTTTGACACTGCAGCGGAAAACACTCCCCTCCTTAAGTGCCTTCGGTCTGACGTAGCGTAGACTCCTTTTCCTAAATAGCAAGCTAAAGATCTGTCGTAAAAGTGCATAAAACTAATTGTTCAAGATTGGAGGATTTATTTGTTATACTTTTAATTCATATTTATGGTTGCAGCTGAGGTGGGGATGTTTTCGAAAAAGCTAGGAAAAGCTTGTCAGTATCTTAATAAGCAGGTCCACCACTTCGGTGGGGAAAAAGGAAAACATCAGTGACAAGAAAGGAAACAAATGGGAGTTTATTAAAAAAAATGAACTGAGAAAAATCTAACAGGTAAAATTGGAAATGCAGTAATGCTGTTAAAATGGATGCTTTCGGAATCTCCTTTGCAGAATTTACTTCTTGTAGAGCCTCTTATGTACCACTTGAGGGCGCACGTGACTAAATTATCTTGATTTTATTCAGGTCGAAAACTTAGTGAGAAGTAAGCCTCACCTGGTTGAGTCTTTTGTCATTTCTGAGTTCAAATGCTGATTTCCCATTCTTGAGCTAGGAGAAAAGTATATTGGAATGAAATTTGCTGTCACCAATAGTGATCACTATCCTACCTGTATTGCCTCTTTTCCCAGTCACTGCTGGTCAGCTGACATCCCTCCAAGTTGATTAGACAATAAAGCCTAATAGATTTTTTACATTTTGAAGCTGCCCTAAGGCAGGGCCACCAGATCAGGGCTGAAAAGAATCTGATATCCATTCGAGGGCAACAAAAGTTTGTCCATTTCTCCTTGTAGTCATCTAGAGATCATCACAGTTTTTGCTATCCAGATCTAGTAGCTACACCATTGTGTAGTGTCAGAAAAAGGTGGAAATGAAGACATGGGTATATTAAAGAAAGAAAAGAAAAGAAAAGATGTGTGGTCAGGCAATTTTTGTGCCAGGTTAAGTGCAAGAAGGGGGTCCTTGGTTTTGAAGTAGGGGAAATGGTGTTATAAGTAGCATCTCTCTACCAAAAATATTTGTGTTATATGATCCTTATACTTTGTTTGGCCTATAATTAATCTTTCTGAAGGAAAACTGTTTGTTTTTTTTTAATCTTGATCCCTAAACTTTCTATTTAGTGTTCCGTGTTCCCCTGAGCATCAACTAAAGTATCAAAGGATGATACAAAGCTTCCTAAAGAAGTGCTAAGACCCTTTGTAAATTTGGAGAACGGCAGGGTTGGGTGATACACGTGGTTGTATTTTTCCACCAAGAAAAATCCAGGGCATGATGTTTCCCAACCCTTGGAATAATGAGCTCTTCTGATAAATGAAACAACTTCTTGAGACTCATCCTTGGAGGATGAAGAAGAGATACTAAATCTTTGGGATTGGCTTATTTATATATATATTATTAAGTTAAGGACACAAGTGAAGGTTGGCGTGAACAAGAGCTAGGCCTAACTGGAGGCCTAGTCTGAACCTTACTATCTTTTCATGTGCTGATTTTAATTATCCGCTTAATTACTGTGGCATTCCTTGTCCAACCTGAGCACAATGCATTGACAGGTAGGAGGACTTAGAGAGATCATTTCTTGAATGAGGTGGAACAGGATGGTAGTCTTGAGTTCCAACAACACTTTCATTTTACTTTAAAATATTCTCAGTATGCGTTGTTTTGTATGGTTGTTATTGTCCTTATTTATAATTCGCTAAGTAAGGCCTCAAGAGTCGTAGGGAGAATCTTCACAAGAGGCCATCCAGCCTAGGCTATACAAACATTATGTGGCTTCAGTGAAGCCATTTAAAAGGTCCTGCTTTCTACAATCGGATCACCAGAGATAATTGGTGATCCTCTTGACATTTTAGATATGTGAGACTCAGAGACATATAACACTGAAGCATGAGTATCTCTTCCTTGCATTGCTTATATATCTATCCCTCGTCCTCCTCCCCTTTTAGAAAATCCAGGAAAAAAAGGCTACTACTAATCACAGTAGTAAAATTGGTATACGGATTTATTTAGAGTGCCTTGGCCCTTGTGTGATAAATAAGTGTGGCTGTAGTGTGCAGGGAGATTCTTAACTTAATGTCACAATTGGGACCAGGATTTCTGTTAATAAACAAGGCAGTTCTCAAGTGGATCACACCCAATTTTACAATCTTTTTTTTGCCACAGTTGTTAAGTGGATACTGCAGTTGTTAAGTGAATCATGTGGTTAAATGAATCCAGCTTTCCCCATTGACTTTGCTTGTTGGAAAATGGCGGGGACGATCACAAATGGCAGTCATGTGACTCTGGGACATTGTAAATGCATGTGCCCAAATTGTGGTCACATGACCGTGGGGATGGTGTGACAGTTGTAAAAGTGAGTACCAGTTGTAAGTCACCTTTTTCCATACTGTTATAACTTCGAGTGTTTGCTAAACAAATTGTTGTGAGTTGAGGACTACTTTACAGTGGTATGCAGGCAAATTTCGTAACCTGGACAATCGTTGGAAATTGTGGTGGAATCTGGCACTGAGTTGCAGGCGGGAGGAGTGAAGAGACAAAACAGTATGCAGAAAGAGGCCCAGAAGGAATAATCCTCCCTAAATCATTACAGTATTTATCTGATAGTTATGCAGAGTGTACTTTAGTCTGGCAAGATTCCTGTCTATGGGTAAATAGCAATAAAGTAACTTCTTTGAGCAGTTCATCATGTCTTGGCTCTTTGCACCTGACAAATGTATCCAGGGGAATTTAGAATAAAATTGGAGGAAAATGTCTGATGACTGGAGGAAAGAAAAATAAACTTTTTCAGACAGGCAACTGTGGTATTAATGAGGCTCAGTATAATGGCCCTTCCTGATTGTAAAGCCTCTCTTGAAGAAACAGGTATCTCAGAGGCATCGAGATGGCTGAAATTTCCTCTGATGCAGATTTTTGTTAGAAGTCAGGGACAGAACGCGAAGACATTTGGGGTGATGTTTATCTTGCCATTGCTGTAGTTAGTGCTGATCTTCAACATCCTTCTTTGGTGGGCAGAGATACAACTTCTTTGAGGGATAGGTTTTTCCAACCTGGAGTTAGGATTACAATGCCCAAAATTTACAGCCTCATCAACAGCTGTGCTGCCTGGGAATTCAGGGAATTGTGGTTCTAACAAAGAAAGTCACCCTTAACTCAATAGGATTCACACCTAGTCCGAGTTTTCTGCCCGAGAAACAATGGTAGGGAAGAGCTCCGTTCTTCTTTCTTGGGTCTCTGCATGAGGCTCAGACTCTGGCTTGGGTTTGGCAGCGATACATCTGCTCAAGTTCTGGTCCCCTAATGAAAAGATAAATGGCAGGCTCCCAACCTACTTACAGCAGCCCAGTGCTGGAAAGGAACAAGTCAAGTGGCTGCACAATCAAAGAACAAAGCCTCCTCTTCTGTGCTGGCTTTCAGGTTGGCGATCACTGCAAAGAGCTTTGTGTCAGTAGTGGTTGCCTTTGATGCGACTCAAATAGCCTTTTCTCTCTCTCCCCCTTCTAATGTTTCTGGCACTCCCAGCCCTGCAGCACATTTGAGGCAAAGAATGTACCTTGTCACCACGGCTGCTTCCCTTTATTTGAAGTGTCTCACGGAGCTATCTCCCAAATGACATGCTTCTTTCAGTGAGAATTATTTCCCCCTGCTTCTATCTGTCAGTGTCCCCCCCCCACTCTCCACCGTACGCCTTTCGGCCTCCGTGCTCCCTGTATGTCCAAGCAGGTGTGAAGACAGGCCGGCCCTTTGTGCAGCAGCCTTTTCCTCTCCCCTCCTTCCCCTGGCCCGCTTCCAAGGCTGTCACTTTTCTCTCTCCTCTGCCTTGTTTTTCAGCAGAGCACCAGGCTCACTGCTCCTGTCACCTGGGCTGAGGCTGCCCGGGCCCGTGGGCTTGCTCTAATCTTGCCTTCCACAAAGGCATGCCTGTCACTCCAGAGGCTAAGGGGCCTAAGAGTCCAGGCAAGCAGTGTAACATCCTAAACTCCAGCTAGGGGGCAATCCTGACCCTTGTTGGCTAGGAGGCTTGGAATGGGCTGGGGTGGCAAAGAGGAAAGGGACCCCAAGGATATTACTCTACATTTGCTCCCAATCCAACCAGAAAATGTCTCCACTGTTTAATGAGCAGATGCAAGCAGAGATATTGCTTGCTCAGGCAGAAAAGAGGTCCCTTGAGATGACACAATGGTGTTATTGACTTCACCATCAAGAAACCCTTGATGGTGCTTACTCTTCATCAAAGTACACGGAGCATCTTTCAGAAATTTAATCCAAGTCATCATTTCCATTTTGTGCTTCTTTGCAGATCTCCAGTCAGCGCTGAGTATGATGGTCGGGAAAGGAGCCATTTGACACACAATAACAAAATGCAAACTCTAGGAGGATTTTTATGTTGTTGTATTGTACTTTGTTTCACAATATCTGACTGTCTTATAAAGAGAAAGTTAAACTGATTCATCGAAAATGCTTGATTTAAACAAAACATGTCTCTTGTTTTCTAGTTAGCAAAGACAAGCCATTGATTAAATATAATGACCCCCAAGATAATTGTTCTTATGTCCTGAAACAACAAGTAATCACATACCTGAAACTTGAAATATTTCATCCAGAAAATTTGTAAATATCTGAATTGCACAGAGTTCTTTCTTATTAATGCAAAACGTTTTATTTCCTTGATCTTTTTATAAGACACCATGTTACACTGGTGCTGTTTCTTGTGACTATATTATATCCTTCCTTTCAGAAAGCATTTCCTATTTTGTACCTAATTGTCTGGGAACTGTTCAGTATCCAATGATTCTCCTTGCCCATGCTACAAAAAAAAAAAAAAAAAAAAAACTTCAAAAGCGCGAGCTTATGTGTGCCGTCTCCATTGAGAACAGAGAAATGCTTGCCCAGTGGAGAACTGGCATCAGAAAAAAATGGCCCAGAAAATGGCTGAAGAGGAGCTCCAGAAAGAGTTTCTCTCAGTTCAAAGACTGGGACATTGTCAATGGATCCTCTCATTACTTCCAAGACAGCCCCTGCCACGTCCCCACCAGCAATCGGCTTTTAACAGCCTGCATACCTGGCATACGAAGAACAAAAAGCCTGAAGATGCCAACGGAGTGCATGTGGCATTTGGAGAATAGCTCCTTTATCGGCATTCCTTGTTGTGGCCTGTCTTTATGTCTGTCCAGGATGGGACTATTTGAAGGTGTTGATCTTGCTGAATGGCTTCTTCTGATGTCTTTCCTGCTGCTGCTGGTTCGTTCCTCCATCGTTTGGGCTTCTTACCCACCACCTTGGCAGAATCAAAGGTTTTAAATCTGGCAGCCTTGTTTGCTGGAGCGCAGGCACTTTGATCCTGAAAGGTTAAGTGCCTTAAACTGCCTCAGATGTAAGGTATAAACATGACTGGTCGCTTTGCCTGCTAAAGACTAAGCAAGTAAGATCTCATCAAGCTACACAGTTTGATAAATCTCTCTTTATTTGAAAGATGTTTGCCCTACTCTTCAGCCAAGAATTATTTCCACAGCAGTGTACAGAGATGGATAACAATTGTAATAAGACAGTCCCTTCCCTCAGGAAAAGAAGTGGGTGTACCTTGTTACAGAGATTTTATAATAGCAACTTGCGAATCTCTTTAGAGAAGGTGCAGTCCGAATTCTGAAGGAACATATTTCAAGTCCCACAACATATTCCAAACATGGTTTTTACTCCACGAGGCTGATGTGATCAAAACTGAAACACACATTTGGACGTGCATCTTCTCTTATCGTTTTGTACACCTCTGATTTTAGGTTATGACTATTTCATCATGGGGCAGGACATTGCACAAAAACCTAAAGCTCTACAATTTCTCCCTTAATACGATCCTGATGATGGGATGTGAGTTAGAACTGGCTGTTCTTAAACAGGGCACCAAGGATTTGAAAGGTTAATCTGACTGGCTACCCTTTCTATGTTCCTGGACAGTCACTTGTCTTTTTCAAGCCAGATACATCTCTAAGCCAAATAATGATTCCCAAATTCAAAAGAGCCATGGCAAAATTTGATGCTCCCCCTCCCCCCAACAGCCATTTTTGAGAAAATTTCAAGAACAAAGGTTTTGCCCTTATGGGTAGCAGCTTAGAAACCTGGAGCTTTTGTGTGGAGGTTTGACTGTGCTAAAATTTAAAAGAGACATGTAGAGCATATGAAAGATGAGTAGAGACACTAAACATACTGGCAAGTAGATAATATTTTCTGGAAGGAAGTCAGAAGGACTAAAGCACTAAAAGAACCAGGCTTACAAGAGAGGTAAATGCAACAAAAAGAGCTTAATGATGGTAATTGGGACTGGAATTTATTATTTATTTATTTATTAATTGTATTTATATCCCGCCCTTCTCCTTTCGGACTCAGGGCGGCTGACAAATGATAAAAAGCTAACATATTACACCTAGTTAAAATTTGATTAAAATGAAATATTTGAGAATGTCAAATTTAAAAGTAATTAAAACCCCTATAAAATCCCCTAGGCCAGTCCCGCTTGCTGGAACANTTGTGTCAGTAGTGGTTGCCTTTGATGCGACTCAAATAGCCTTTTCTCTCTCTCCCCCTTCTAATGTTTCTGGCACTCCCAGCCCTGCAGCACATTTGAGGCAAAGAATGTACCTTGTCACCACGGCTGCTTCCCTTTATTTGAAGTGTCTCACGGAGCTATCTCCCAAATGACATGCTTCTTTCAGTGAGAATTATTTTCCCCTGCTTCTATCTGTCAGTGTCCCCCCCCCTCTCCACCGTACGCCTTTCGGCCTCCGTGCTCCCTGTATGTCCAAGCAGGTGTGAAGACAGGCCGGCCCTTTGTGCAGCAGCCTTTTCCTCTCCCCTCCTTCCCCTGGCCCGCTTCCAAGGCTGTCACTTTTCTCTCTCCTCTGCCTTGTTTTTCAGCAGAGCACCAGGTTCACTGCTCCTGTCACCTGGGCTGAGGCTGCCCGGGCCCGTGGGCTTGCTCTAATCTTGCCTTCCACAAAGGCATGCCTGTCACTCCAGAGGCTAAGGGGCCTAAGAGTCCAGGCAAGCAGTGTAACATCCTAAACTCCAGCTAGGGGGCAATCCTGACCCTTGTTGGCTAGGAGGCTTGGTATGGGCTGGGGTGGCAAAGAGGAAAGGGAGCCCAAGGATATTACTCTACATTTGCTCCCAAACCAACCAGAAAATGTCTCCACTGTTTAATGAACAGATGCAAGCAGAGATATTGCTTGCTCAGGCAGAAAAGAGGTCCCTCGAGATGACACAATGGTGTTATTGACTTCACCATCAAGAAACCCTTGATGATGCTTACTCTTCATCAAAGTACACGGAGCATCTTTCAGAAATTTAATCCAAGTCATCATTTCCATTTTGTGCTTCTTTGCAGATCTCCAGTCAGCGCTGAGTATGATGGTCGGGAAAGGAGCCATTTGACACACAATAACAAAATGCAAACTCTAGGAGGATTTTTATGTTGTTGTATTGTACTTTGTTTCACAATATCTGACTGTCTTATAAAGAGAAAGTTAAACTGATTCATCGAAAATGCTTGGTTTAAACAAAACATGTCTCTTGTTTTCTAGTTAGCAAAGACAAGCCATTGATTAAATATAATGACCCCCAAGATAATTGTTCTTATGTCCTGAAACAACAAGTAATCACATAGCTGAAACTTGAAATATTTCATCCAGAAAATTTGTAAATATCTGAATTGCACAGAGTTCTTTCTTATTAATGCAAAACGTTTTATTTCCTTGATCTTTTTATAAGACACCATGTTACACTGGTGCTGTTTCTTGTGACTATATTATATCCTTCCTTTCAGAAAGCATTTCCTATTTTGTACCTAATTGTCTGGGAACTGTTCAGTATCCAATGATTCTCCTTGCCCATGCTACAAAACAAAAACAAAAACAAAAAAACTTCAAAAGCGCGAGCTTACGTGTGCCGTCTCCATTGAGAACAGAGAAATGCTTGCCCAGTGGAGAACTGGCATCAGAAAAAAATGGCCCAGAAAATGGCTGAAGAGGAGCTCCAGAAAGAGTTTCTCTCAGTTCAAAGACTGGGACATTGTCAATGGATCCTCTCATTACTTCCAAGACAGCCCCTGCCACGTCCCCACCAGCAATCGGCTTTTAACAGCCTGCATACCTGGCATACGAAGAACAAAAAGCCTGAAGATGCCAACGGAGTGCATGTGGCATTTGGAGAATAGCTCCTTTATTGGCATTCCTTGTTGTGGCCTGTCTTTATGTCTGTCCAGGATGGGACTATTTGAAGGTGTTGATCTTGCTGAATGGCTTCTTCTGATGTCTTTCCTGCTGCTGCTGGTTCGTTCCTCCATCGTTTGGGCTTCTTACCCACCACCTTGGCAGAATCAAAGGTTTTAAATCTGGCAGCCTTGTTTGCTGGAGCGCAGGCACTTTGATCCTGAAAGGTTAAGTGCCTTAAACTGCCTCAGATGTAAGGTATAAACATGACTGGCCGCTTTGCCTGCTAAAGACTAAGCAAGTAAGATCTCATCAAGCTACACAGTTTGATAAATCTCTCTTTATTTGAAAGATGTTTGCCCTACTCTTCAGCCAAGAATTATTTCCACAGCAGTGTACAGAGATGGATAACAATTGTAATAAGACAGTCCCTTCCCTCAGGAAAAGAAGTGGGTGTACTTTGTTACAGAGATTTTTTTTTTTAAATAAATTTTTATTGATTTTTCATTGAAAAACAAAAACATAAATCTTTTATCACAATATCAACCAAAAAAAAAAATCAACACCAATCAATACATTCACGGACGTGTCCGGTGTCCCCCTCCTGCACCACCCTCTCACTTGCCTACACCTTCCTCCTCCCTATCCTACCACCACTCCTCCTTCCTCCCTCTTTCCTACCTCCCTTTCTCCCTCAACCATCCGTCAGTGCAGTTGGGGTATCACCGGGCACCTCCTTAGAAAATCATACATATATATACATATAAATCTATAATACCAACCTACCCCTTTCCCCCCTCCCCCCCCAGGACTTCCCAGAGCTAATCTAGGAAATAAATGCACAATCATCCAATTCTAATCAAAACTACTCATTATTACTACACACTAGTACAAAATTGCTGTGACTCTAAAATAACATTAAATTACAACAAAAAAATAATTTTTTTTAGTTATATCAATATATAATATACCTATTTTTATTCTAAGTTTTTAATCAAAAGCTACATAATAATTTTTCAATTCATACTTTCTCTGAATATAATCTATCCATCTTCTCCATATTGAGATAAATTTTTCCTGAGAATGATCCTTCAGAGGATCATTACAGAGATTTTATAATAGCAACTTGTGAATCTCTTTAGAGAAGGTGCAGTCCGAATTCTGAAGGAACATATTTCAAGTCCCACAACATATTCCAAACATGGTTTTTACTCCACGAGGCTGATGTGATCAAAACTGAAACACACATTTGGACGTGCATCTTCTCTTATCGTTTTGTACACCTCTGATTTTAGGTTATGACTATTTCATCATGGGGCAGGACATTGCACAAAAACCTAAAGCTCTACAATTTCTCCCTTAATACGATCCTGATGATGGGATGTGAGTTAGAACTGGCTGTTGTTAAACAGGGCACCAAGGATTTGAAAGGTTAATCTGACTGGCTACCCTTTCTATGTTCCTGGACAGTCATTTGTCTTTTTCAAGCCAGATACATCTCTAAGCCAAATAATGATTCCCAAATTCAAAAGAGCCATGGCAAAATTTGATGCTCTCCCTCCCCCCAACAGCCATTTTTGAGAAAATTTCAAGAACAAAGGTTTTGCCCTTATGGGTAGCAGCTTAGAAACCTGGAGCTTTTGTGTGGAGGTTTGACTGTGCTAAAATTTAAAAGAGACATGTAGAGCATATGAAAGATGAGTAGAGACACTAAACATACTGGCAAGTAGATAATATTTTCTGGAAGGAAGTCAGAAGGACTAAAGCACTAAAAGAACCAGGCTTACAAGGGAGGTAAATGCAACAAAAAGAGCTTAATGATGGTAATTGGGACTGGAATTGTGTCACTAAGCGATGTAGTCATAAAGCAGGACAGGTCTGTCACTTGCTGGTTGTCATCATTAAGTGAATCACAAGAGGTTATTAAGTGAGGACATCACTGATTGCCATTTGACTTTACTTTTGGGAAACTGGCAGTGAAGGTTGAAAATGGTGACCACATAACTGTGGGATGCTGTCCCAATGCAGTTATAACCCTGTCACTGAGTGCCCGGGTTATGAACAAGTAACTACGGGGATGCTGCAACTGCCAGAATTTTGTAAGGACTGATTGTAAATATTTGTTGAGTGCCATTGCAAGATTGAATGGTTGCTGATTGAATGGTTATTAAACGAGGACCACCTGATCTATCTCAGTAGGAAGAAAATGAAAAAGGAACATTTGAAAAAAACAATTGGATAATAACAGGTAGCAGAGCTACTCTTTTCCTATTTTGTTTTGTTGTCTTTGTCCTAAAAGAGAACTAAAGTAACAATTGACACAAGTAGGAGGAACAGCCCAAAAGAGATAGCTAAGGAGCAACTAATGACCATGAACAAGTTTAAGTCTCCAGAACAGATTAAATACATCCAGAAAGTTTTGAAACAGATGAAATCTCAAAACTGCTTTCTAAGAAATCATTTTAAAAATACATTTTTGTTGAATTTTCTAAAGACTATATATAACAACTAAAGAATTTAGAGTTTAAAATTAAAGTTTAGTTCCAAACCGTTTAAATTATATGTTTAAAAGTACCTTAACAATACAATCTAAAACTGAAAGAAGAATAAAGAAAAAAATGAAAAAAATGAATGCAGTGCCAGAGGATTAGAGAAGGGCAAATATTGCTCCTATCTTCAAAAAAAAAAAAAAGAACCAAAGGGGGCCAGGGTAGCTAAAATCTGATCAGCTTGATACCAACTAATAGGCTAAACACTTTGTGTTTGTGAAGAAAATCCTTTCTCCGTAACGAACCGTCCTTGGTCGTTCTCAAATACTTTTTCAATACGATTCAGTTGAAAAAGAGGAAAAAGTGATCACCGGTGTCAAATTACCACACCTGTATCATGGGGATACAATACTGTTTTGTCAGATGACTTTAAGATTATCTCCTTCCTCGTTTTACACTTAATCGGACATCATTATAACCTAGGATGCAGAGTTGATTAACCGACCAGATGAACAATTGTAAGGCATGATTATACTTCAAGGACTCCATGTCAAGCTGAATGGAAGAGTTGAGGGACGAATCCTAGGGGCCCTTGAGCACTTCAGCATATTTATAAATAACGTGGGTAAGATACTAGAAAATAAGGGGTTTGAAAATATTGTCATTGAATTTACGTACCGTACAAAAGTAGGAGGGCTAGCAAATGCTTTAGTGGCCAGCATCAAGATTCAGGATGATCTTCCCAAGCTGGAAAAATGGACCAGAAACCATGGGGATTCTAAAACAAAATAAACCTCCAATAAAGGCACAAATACGTACATTTGATTGGAATTGAGCGTGGTATTTGTGTGTCCACAAGGGGGTGCCAGTACCTAATGTGAGACTCAGAAAGGAGAGGAGAAGGGAGTTTGCATGCAGGAAGAGTGAGAAAAAACCCGACGTGCGATACATTTTGCAGGGAGATTTCCCGCATTTTTCATACCCCCTAGACAAAAAGATTCGTCAGGCCCTATCTTGGCAATAGGACAATTGGAGGATTTCTGCATCAGTCTTAGGAAATTTTAGCTGGTGCATAAAATTCAGGAGGCAGGAAAGGTTAACAAAGTCCAATATCTGAATCTATGGAGCCTACTATGTCCAAAAACATAAAACCATATTGTGGGTAAACATAATGGCCTTTTTGCCATAATCTGCTATGAAAATTACAACTTTTCCACAAGAGGGTGAACTATGATTCCCCCCCCTTTCCATTCATTCAAACTGTGATCTTCCCAACCCCTTTTAGTTTAATAATAATAATGATAAAGTTGGAAGGGACCTTAGAGGTCATCTAGTCCAACCCCCTGCTCAGGCAGGAAACCCTATACCATTTTGGAAAAATGGCTGTCCAGTTTCTTCTTAAAAACTTCCAGTGTTGGTGCATTCACCGCTTCTGGAGGCAGGTTGTTCCACTGGTTAATTGTTCTAACTGTCAGGAAGTTTTTCCTTAGTTCTAGGTTGCTTCTCTCCTTGATTAGTTTCCATCCGTTGATTCTTGTCCTGCCTTCAGGCACTTGGGAAAATAGCTTGACTCCCTCTTCTTTGGGGCAGCCCCTGAGATATTGGAACACTGGTATCATGTCCCCCCTCGTCCTTCTCTTCGTTAAACTAGACATACCCAATTCCAGCAACCGTTCCTTATATGTTTTAGCCTCCAGTCCCCTAATCATCTTTGTTGCTCTTCTCTGTAGGTTAAAGATTGATTGATTATGTGCCATGAAGTCATTTTTGACTCTTAGTAACCACATAGATTAATTTTCTGCATAACAATCTATCCCTAACTTGTTTTTTCACGTTTCCCAATGGTGCAGTCGTTGTCTAACTCAGTCCTTTCCTCCTGCTGCTGGTTGTCCTCTTTCCTTCCACCTTTCCCAGCATTAGAGCCTTTTCCAGAAAGCTGGGCCTTTGGATAAGGTATCCAAGATAGGATAATTTGAGCCTGATTATTTGTGCCTTGAATGGGAATTCTGGGTTGATTTGTTCAATGATCCATCAACGTGTTTTCTTGGCTGTCCACAATATGCTCACAAATCTTCTCCAACAGCAAAGTTCAAAAAAAAAAATCAATACTCTTTCTATTCTGCCTCTTTAAAGTCCAACTTTCACTTCCATAAACTGTCACAGGGTATATGATGGCTTGCGTCATTCTAATCTTTATAGGTACGGACACATTACAGCATTTGAATACCTTTTCCAAAGCCTTCATGGCTGCACTACTCTGTAAATGCTAGTCTGCACTGTGTTTCTGCGTTTATTATTGATGGTTGGGGCTGCCACAAAGAAGAGGGAGTCAAGCTATTCTCCAAAGTGCCTGAAGGCAGGACAAGAAGCAACGGGTGGAAACTGATCAAGGAGAGAAGCAACCTAGAACTAAGGAGAAACTTCCTGACAGTTAGAACAATTAACCAGAGGAACAACCTGCCTCCAGAAGCGGTGAATGCGCCAACACTGGAAGTTTTTAAGAAGAAACTGGACAGCCATTTGTCCAAAATGGTATATGGTTTCCTGCCTGAGCAGGGGGTTGGACTAGATGACCTCCGAGGTCCCTTCCAACTTTATCATTATTATTATTATTGTTATCCTAAAAGGCAAAGCTATTCACCACTGCAGTATCTTTATTGCCAACTCTAAGGCTGGTTCTTCTGCCTCTTCTCATTAATTAATTAATTAATTAATTAATTGAGGCTAAATAGGCAATTGAACATTTGGGGAAAGCATTCCAATCTTGTGGGTGAATGTCCCACCAAGCGATTTCGAAAAGCTAAGCAACTCCAGCTCATTCTGAGGAGAAATGCAGCTTATGAAGAGGTGGAGGGTTGTCTTTTACCAATTCAGGGCACTTATGTGCAATTGGCTAACAACTGGTGAACTGATATGGCATTTTCTGCACTGGGTCAGGTTAATGGTGTATCCCTGGAATCAAAATTCTTTCCTGCCTAACCTTGAATGCCTTTCATCAAGAGTCTGCTGCTTTGAGGAGGGGCACATTTATGGATCTGAGGAAGGGTTGCTAAGCAGCATCATGATACAAGCCCTTTTTAAAAAAACCTCACACCTTATTGTGACATATATTGCAACAGATATGAAATTGTAGATTGTCCTTATCATTTGGGGGGGGGCGAACTTCCTAGCAGAAAAGAAGCATTAAACAATAGTGCTTATGATATGCTTAGGCTAGTATTTGGTCACAATTGTTTTATATAAAAGATTATAACCATGGGATCATTTCTGTTCTACAGACATTCATAATCTCTGCAAAGTTGGAATCTTTTACTTCTCCAAGCCATTTTTGCTGTCAGTAGATGATTTCTGTGCACATCAGAAAGGGCCACAGGAATGGAATAGCCTGCTCGTATGTTATACTCATGAGGCTGTGTTTACATGGGATGCTTAGCAGTTCAGTTAGAGAGCTAGCAACAGCCTTTGCACAATCTGCCTGGTTTGATTTGGGTTAGTATTTTTGTGTTGAGCGTATTATGCAATTCCAGGCCACGTGGTTTGTTAATTTGCCAGAGCATGCACAAAGCATTTCTTTCCAATGGTTAAAGCATCTTTCTTCTGGCTTATATGGCTATTTTGCAAACTGTCATAACTCTGTAAGCATGTTCGGGAATGACCACTTCAATCCACTGGGAGAAAAATGAAATAAAGTGGCAGCATACAGACACAGATACAAAAGTAGAGGCAGTGCTAGGATCAGCTTCCAAAGCAGGTGAGCCTGGAATAAGATGTGGCTGCTTTAATAATTTGAACTTCCTCATTCCAAAGGACCTCCTCTGAAGGATTTGCAGTGTCATGGAAAAGGCGGTGATTACTATAATATAAACTGAAAGAATGAAGATCTGAAACAAAGTTTCTTTATCAAAATACAGTGACCAATAGGCTCCCAGCCTATCTGACCAAGGGAGACCCTACAAAAGATTGATGAAGCATTATATAGAACAGGGGTAGGCAACCTTGGCTCTTTTATGACTCGTGGACTTCAACTCCCAGAATTCCTGAGCTAGCCATGCTGGCTCAGGAATTCTGGGAGTTGAAGTCCACGAGTCATAAAAGAGCCAAGGTTGCCTACCCCTGATATAGAACATCAAAAAGTTTGGTCAATAGTTATAAATAAATCATTACAGGTAGTCCTCATTTAGCAACCACAATTGGAATTGGCAACTTAGTGGCTAAGTGAAGCAGGCGTTAAGTGAAACCGTAAATTGTGTTTATTTCATCTTTCCTTTGCTGCATCGACCTGCAAAAGTTAAGTGTGAGGATTGGACACAAAATTACTTTTGTATCACTGTTATAACTATGAATGGTTGCTAAATGAGGCAGTCACTAAATGAAGATTACCTGTACATTACATAGACAGGAAACGCCCCTAGTTCTATTTTGACAATAAGGTAGTCAGTCAGATTTAATTGTGAGGCTGTCACCCTAGTCTTGTCATCAACCCTGATGTACATTTCTATTTATTTTACGATACATTCCTTTTGTATATTTCTCCCTAAAATATAAGTCCGTCCCTTGATGCCTTATTGCTCAGGGTCTCTTTACACTGAAAGATGGTATTAAAGGGCATCTGGAATTCCAACAACTTTCTTACTCTATGTGGTTTTTCCAGTGATATAGGAAGCATGGTTTAAACTCTAAAAAAATCAAAATCTTAACTTAGAACATCTATCTTAAAAGCATTTTAACTTTCAAATGCCTCAATATTTTTGGTTGAGGATTCAGTACATCCTGTCATCTCAGAGTACGGGGAAATTCAATAACCAAACCGAGCCATGAATTGATTCTCCATGGATTTAGGTGTTATCCTCCCAGGCCACCAGTACTATTCTTTCTCAATCTGATGTCCTCCAATTGTGTTGGATTTTACCATTATCACTTTCAACCAGTATAGCCAACAACTGTACCGGATGGGACTATATGTATGGTAGTCCTAATTAACTGCAAGTCAAGTACTGGAGTAGAGATTTTTTTTTCTTCTGCCCTGCCTTTGCTTTGTTATGGAAACATCTCTTTGGGAGGGGACTATAACCAAAAGCTTCTATATAGAGAACATCCACTGGAGATAAATTCCTTGGTCACTTGGCCAATAAAGTATTCTATTCTATTCTATTCTATTCTATTCTATTCTATTCTATTCTATTCTATTCTATTCTATTCTATATAGCTCTCTTTATAATGCAGTATTTGTAAAATCAAAGTCAAACACATAAAAACTCCACTCCACTCCACTCCATTCCATTCCATTCCATTCCATTTCACTCCATTCCACTCCATTCCATTCCACTCCACTCCACTCCACTCCACTCCACTCCATTCCATATTCCTTGGTTGAGAGACACACAATGGACTTTTCAAGACAGCTATCTGTAGAAGGACGCATGGAATAGTCTGACTGGTGCCTCCATGCATGGTTAATATCAGATCCTCAGCAATGAGTGGGATAAGGGGTCTTCTCCACAAGGTTCTGTGGAAGTGGATGTCATTGTTGTGTGGGCTCTCTCTCTCTCTCTCTCCCTGCCCTCCCCAAAATAATGCAAAATTTGTAACAATGGCTGGAGGATTCAAAGTTCCTAACTGTGTTGTTTGATTAAAAAAAAATGCAGACATCACAACACTCTTCCACCCTGACTCATGGGATTCCAATAGCCCTGCACCTAAATGTTTTAGAGAAAAACTAAAAATGTATCATGTAACTTTTGAATGTCGATATCATTAATATATTGGAATCATAATCACAGGTGCTATCTGAGGGCTAATAATGTGGATTTTTATCATTTTCATCTTTAATATGTCTATCGTAACTTTATTAAATAATTGGGGGGATTATATATGCAATAGAGGAAATTACATTTTCCTGGGTCACAGGGCTCCCCCTTACTTATTCCATACCTTTGCAAAATGATCTGTAATCTAGTCTAACAAAGAGAAGAACTGGGGTGACACGATAGCAGTGTTCCAATATCTCAGGGGTTGCCATAAAGAAGAGGGAGTCAAGCTATTCTCCAAAGTACCTAAAGGCAGGACAAGAAGTAACAGATAGAAATTTATCAAAGAGAGAAGCAACCTAACTAAGAACTAAGGAAAAATTTCCTGACAGTGCGAACAATTAATCAGTGGAATGGCTTGCCTGCAGAAGTTGTGGGTGCTTCATCACTGGAGGTTTTTAAGAAGACATTGCACAACCTTTTAGCACTAGCACTTAGACTTAGACTTAGACTTATATACCCCTTCACAGTGCTTTACAGCCCTGCTTTACAGAGTCAGCCTATTGCCCCCAACAATCTGGGTCCTCATTTTACCAACCTTGGAAGGATGGAAGACTGAGTCAACCTTGAATCAGTCAAAATCGAACTGCTGGCTGTGGGCAGAATTAGTCTGCAATACTGCATTCTAACCACTGAGCCACCATGGCTCATTTGTCCAGAACAGTATAAGGTCTCCTGCTCAAGCAGGGGGTTGGACTAGAAGACCTCCAAGGTCTTTTCCAACTCTGTTATTTTGAAATACTGCATATCTAGAAACAAATAATTTTTGTCTGTTTGACAAAAATTCTAGATGATCACCAAAAGGAAGCCCAGATTTTGAAGTTTGTGCTGTTGCTTAGCACTCACCTGGACATTTGCAGCGTGGACATGGCGGCTCTAGGGGATACCAAAGTTGTTCTAAAACTCTCCAAATATGATCTGGCTAATCAATTCCAGTTGGCTGTAGTTGTGACTGCTGCAACTACAAGAACCAGTTATAAATATCCTTGTTCCAAGCTCTCATAACTTTAAGCAGTCACTGAACGAGGGGGTCATTAAATGAGGACTACCCATATTGCATCTTTATGGGAAGCCCTGCCATGAACAACTTACAGCGACCAAATGTAGGGAAATTCCAAAGGTGCAAAGTATCTAGTCAGAAAAAGCAGAAGGAACTAGATAGATTAGGTAACGCAGGAAAGAAAATCAAGCAGCTTACTTAAATGGGCTATTTCCACAGCAATGAATATAAGAATAATAGTTTAAAAAATATTAGAATGGAGAATACAATTAAGAAGCATTTATTTGACCTTTAGCAAAATATAGATATGTTTACACCCAGCATGCTAACATGTGATTTACAGTGCATTGAAAATATTGCAATTAGCCGAGCGTCATGCAACCTATGAAGCAACAAGTAAGGCACCTTTATGGTGTAGTGTGGGCTGTGTGAATCAAACCATTAAAAACCAATCAGAGGCAGAGTAAATTGCCTAACAAGGTGGTGACTATTATTTTTTTCTTTTACTTTTTTCTTTATAATTAAACTGTTGAATTTCAAAGGAAAATGTGATCTCCTTACTTGCCCCAGGGCAGTTTCTTATACAGTCAGCAGAATCAAGCGGAAAAAGAGGGAGGCTGTCTGTTTGAATGCTCGCCTTTAAAAAAAAGGCCCTTATTTATCCAATGGGGAAAAAAATACATGATAGGAAGAAGGAGAACTGACCTTCTTTTCCTCTAATCTATGTTTAAAATCATATGAATGAATATTTGATTTCAACATAAAATTGGTAAGCCCAGCATACAATCTCATCATTCATTCATTCATTCATTCATTCATTCATTCATTCATTCATTCATTCATTCATTCAATTTAACAATCACTACCTTACTATAATTTTTGGAAGATGTTACACATGGATACTTATTTGTCACCTTCAGTGGTGTGCATACAGGTGTAAGCCTTCTTTCCTCAAACTCTTTCAGGACAGGTTTGTCTGGAGAAAAAGCTTCTAGTTCATGATTGTACGGAAAGGCAGTAACAGCCTTCCATTCAGTCCTTTGGGGGGAGACTGTAATTAATGTGCTGGAGCTTTAAGGCCAATTCTTTTTCACATCATAACAAATGGCAAAAGGACCTCTTGACTTGAACGGCTCGGGCTGCATTATCACTTGAACATGCTCTGTGCTGCTGTTGAAGCCAGTTTCATTGACTGATGCTCGTTGATACGGCATTGTGTTGAGTTACACGGCAATCCCGAGAATTGTACTGCATTTGATTGTATTGCATCCCATTGTCTGGCATTGTGTTTCAGTGTGCTGAGTTGCAGGGTGTTGCAATCTATCAAGTTCCCCATATGCACTGACAAGAGCATCTTTAATAATCTTTATGGCCTTTCTGCTGCGCTGTTAGGTGGCATACAATCCACATTTTGGGCTGCCAGCTCATCTTCCAGAGGTCCTTTGTTTAAGCCAAGTTTAAGTCAACGGATCATTTTCACTTTGGCGGTGGTGGGGGCCATTAGTGTATCTTTGTTCACTGGACCCTGGGATCACTTTATATGTATATTTGAAAAATATACTTAAATGTTTCGCATGCCTAAACATCTAACAATTTAAAGTGTGGATAAAAATGATGTTTCTAAAATTTCCTTGTTAGTTGAGTTAAGATACTGGCTTTTGACTGGAAAGGCCCAATTCAAGTTCTCCCTCCCAGCCATGGAACATAACTGGCTGAGTTGAACTGGTTACTGATTCTCAGCCTAACCAACCCCTCAGGGTTGTTATTGTGAGGGGAAAAATAAATTCTATATATATTGCTCTAAGTTCCTAAAGTATAAGACATGATAGAAATCAACCAACCAACCAGCCAACCAATTATAATTTGCAGCAGATCCATGTTGAAATATTGCTTAGTGACGATCTTGGATTGGTTGCTCTGACTTACCTTGTTGGGATTTCAAAGAGTCATTAAAAATAGGTGCCCTGAGTAAACTAGGGAACTAAAATTCTTACCTACTTTATTTATTATTTATCTCTCCCCTTTTGGTGTGAAAGTGCCGAGTGGCATGATCCTGGAGAAATTCATGTGCTACAAAAAAAGAGAGACTGGGGGCTTCATTCTGATTTGCAGTTCCCCACTATTTAGAGAGAGTGTTAACACTTAATTTTTCTCCAAACAATTGTTTTCAGAGGTCTAGCCTACATATTCTCCAGTAGCTTCTTTTCTTCAGTATCCATATTCCAAGTGCAGTTTTGCTGTCTTGTCATTTGGATAAAAATGTTGGCTTATAAAGCGCTTCCTTTGCCTGTCTGTCTGACTGTCTCTTGCTCCTTTCACCCCCTTTGAAGGTATCAAACTACTGGAATCAAAGAGGCATTTCAGTGACTCAGGCGTTTCCCATTGCCCTATTCCAGCATCCTCTACGCTTAACGCTGAGAGCTTTTCACGTCCTATTTGGAACTGATAGGAAGCCCTTTCATTGTTTCGCTACATGGATATTAACACTGATGAAGGAAATGCTCCATCTGATAAGAGGACCGTTGAAAAGAGCACCACTTCTAAATGAGCAAATTCAGAGACAGAGGATTCCTGCTGGACTCTCACCAGCGTAGCTACAGTGGTCTGCAAAACGTTCTCCACCTGGTTCTGCCATGTTGAATCCATAACGTTTTATGGTCTTTCCTATGCTCCAGTCTAAATGAAGGAAGGTGATTCTGTGCTCGGGCTGTAGATCTGAGCATTCTGCCTTTTACGATGATATGGGCCGTATGGGATGATCCATAAAGTTCTGTACGTTCCTGTCTCCTTCTGCTATCATGCTAGCAACATGGAGCCATGAGCATCTCTACCTAGCATTAGGGTGCAATATGGAGCTAGATTACTCAACCTAGCTCCATACTGTGTGTACACTGACTGTTCAACAGTTCTTCCAATGGTTCTTTGCATGGAAATAATAGGATTGAACCTGGAACTTTCTAAACACAAAACACTCTGTGCTCAACACCCAATTCCATAGTAGCCAAAAATAAAAACTGTGGCACATAGAACACAGTTTGCCCAGAATAGAGTCCCCATAGGGCAGTGCTTTTTTAAAAAAATCTGTGCTTGTAGATCAATGGTGGGATTAGAAAGATGACACATGTTAAATGTGAGACTTTCCCTGGAAGGCATGCAGATGTTTAACTGGTTCAGGATTAACATATCACAACAGGGTTTTGTGCAGGACATTGTTTCAGGTACTGCGTTTTTCCGCAGCTTAAGTATTGTCACAATTTACTACTACTGTAGTATGTTCCTAGTGCTGTTTTTTGTCTAATGAAACTCCAAATGACCAGAAATACTGAGCCAAACCTTTGTTGTAAGCTTCATTTTGAGATCTTTGGAAGGAACAAGGGTCTTTCCTCTTGAGGCCCCCCCAAGTTGTAGAATCTGCTTCCTTCCCCCTCTTAAAATGTTCACCAACACTATTATTTTGAAGCACCAGATAAAAGCTGTATTCCCAGCTTTTGACAGGATACAAATGTGAATCTATTAGAGACCATTGTCATTTCAGATGCTGCTGGCTTTATGGATGCTACTTACCAAGTTGCTGCCTCCAGAGGCTTCCACTGTTTGTATTTTATAAGTATATTGGATTAAAGCACCACTGCAGCACATTGGATAAATATAGTGCTTACAAATATACATATATGCTCTCCCTAGTAATGGAAAGTGTGTTTCCAAGACAATGTCTCAAACAGTGTGATCACATCTGGACCTACCTAATAGGAAAGATGATTGAACTCCTTGACTTCAGGAGTCAAAAATGCCAATTGCATGGCAATGCTAACTTTAGCATATTTTGAACCATGGAAAATTGTGTGCTTGTTCTCCTCTACTATTAGAAGTCACTCGAGGGAACTCTTAGGAGTGATTTTGTTCTGTAGTACCAGAATGGGGACAAGGGGCAAGGTGGGGGAGTATTTTGTTCCCCCATATGAAAATCTGAAATCTGATGATAGTCAGAGTCAATCATCAAGGACAGAGGTCAAAATCATTCACTGAATCAGTAAATTACAAAGGCCCAGGCATGCGGTGTTAGGGAAACTGGATCTGGTACAACTGAAGAACTAGTGTAATTTAAGAATTTCTGGTTTGACAAGTTGAAGAATAAACATGAGTCTTTGTCTCAGACAACCCGGACTTTCTTCATTTACATACATTTTTGCAACAACTGTGGTATTCTCTATAGGCAAGTAGTTTCCATATGGAGGCTTCCCAATTTATCAGCCATTTTTCATCAATGATTGTAAAGCTTCTGGAAATCTTTAATGAACCTTGCTCGGAAGAGAGGTGATGTGGAGGAATATATATATATATATATATACTGCCAGATGAAACGTTTTAATGTTGAAGCTCTCTGAGAAATCTAGATCTTCCTGCTCTGGAAAGATTGGCAGGATGGAAGTGTGAGCAGTAGTGGCATTTATGGTTTTTCCTGCTTGTGCATTGTGTTTTTCCATCTCATGCTTTTATTATGAATAAGTAGAGCATTGTATTATGGGTTCTATGGAAGAAGCCATTTAGACTGGAGCTTCTTAATCATGTCCAGTTAGTATCCAGAATACATGGGGGGGGGGTTTGCTGGTCATTTTGAGTTAATAAAGATTTTCTTATTTATTACTTTACAGTTGCCAAACAAAAACCAGTTATAGTAGATATAGTCCCAAGTCACGTATTTCCCATCTCATGTCTGTGCAACAGGTATCTGTTTCTTAAGTGAGGAACTTTTGCATTTGTATTTTTAAAATTTCATTTTTTTTCAATTCCTTTTTTTTAACCAATCAAGATTGTTCTGAATTTTATCTTTGACTTGGAGGTGTTCACAGTTCCTCCCAGTTGTGTCTTATGTAAATTTGATTAGAAAAATAATTTGAACCCACATTGGAGCTGATCTAACCCATCCTTAGCTTTAGGGAATATGGCAGAAGGGAGTGGATTGTTGGATCCAGAGATATCTGTGGTCATTTCTGGCCTGACTTTCATCCAATCATATTCATGTTAACAGAATAGCCCAAGCAAAACATGCCCTCTATGATCAGAGCTCTATGTCCAGGCCTGGAGAAGGAAGACTGAGGAGTTTTATGGTCTCCGAGACCTAGGATTGTTGTTATACCTTTTCCTGTTATTTTTTTTTTCAAAACAGAGACTGATGGCTAGCACCTGAGATCAGTTGCTGTGCAGCTACTTGGTTGTTTAAGACTGGAGCAATCATGAAGCCATCTCAGAAGGTAACTACTTGCGAAGGAAGGAAGGAAGGAAGGAAGGAAGGAAGGAAGGAAGGAAGGAAGGAAGGAAGGAAGGAAGGAAGGAAGGAAGGAAGACATGTTATCAAGTAAAAAGGACAAACATCCATATAAAATTTGCATTTGCTGATCTAAACATACAGATCCAAGTGCAAACATAATAATTGTAGTTTATTCCAATGCAACTCACCACTATGGGTAAAGCTGTACACCGATGATCTAAGCACTAAGCAGTGCTTGCACAATTTGCAGCTCAAGAGCTCAATTCTGAGGGGCCACTTCAATGTTTCCCTGCTTTCCCTTCATGTGGATCACTTTCCCTTTAAACTGGACTTCAGCTACACGTTTCAAGAGGATGTCTTCCAAGGTAGATACACCAAATCTAATGAGCCTTCCATTTGCTCAGAAAGTCTGTTTTGGAATCCTGATAGGAGCAATGAGTGGAAATGGCCATCTCCATGATCTTTGGAGATTTAGAAACATCTCCCTGCCTTTTATGTTCTTAAAAATTATTGATGTGATAGTTTATCCAGAAATTTCTCTTGAATTTACCAGATTAAAAAAAAACTTTACAAAGAACTTAGTCACATGTCAATATCACATGTGCCTAGGGCAGGGGTAGGCAACCTTGGCTCTTTTATGACGCGTGGACTTCAACTCCCAGAATTCCTGAGCCAGCTGTGGTGGCTCAGGAATTCTGGGAATTGAAGTCCACGAGTCATAAAAGAGCCAAGGTTGCCTACCCGTGACCTAGGGAGTCAAATCTTTGATGCAGGAAATGCTATATAGGAGCCTTCTCTAGCTTAAAGCCCTTGGAATACTTTAAGGATGTAACTATTATCAGAATTTCACATCAGCCTTGCTAATGTGGCAGAATTTCACATCAGCCTTGCTCGCTGGCTGGAAATCCTGGCAGTTGTCATCCCAACACAGTAGATGAAAAAGCCTGCTAGACAGTGGGTGGAGTGTATGGAAGCTTTGGTCATTTGGAAAGGAGAATATTACAAGTGATGCAGAATACTATAATTGAAAATAATACGGTCGGTGATACTAGTGTCCTTCTGCAAAGCAAGACTTTGTATTAAAAAAGAAGATGTAAAAGCAAAGGCCTAGGTGAAAGTTTTAGCTTGGTTTTCTTAAGCAAAACTTATCCTTTCTGTGGAAGATGTTGCAGAGGGACAGTTATCTTTTCCACAAAGACAAGTGGATGTCCAGATTTTTGCAGCCCATACCTGGTAGCCCTAATGTTGCCCTACAACTCCCAATGGACACGCTAACTAAGACATGTTCTATATCTGAATCCAATGCTTCTGGGGGTAACCAGCTTTGGGAAAGCTATCCTGGCTACCCATACCTGATTTTTGTTTATTTGTCAATCTTTCCAGAATCCTTACAAGTTTTTCAGAGCTTGTAAATGATCACAGAACAGTCTCCGTCTCACATTTCTCTGGTTTGTGACCAAGTTTGCTGACAGTCCTGAAAGCCATTTCCTTTTTTACCACTTTAATCAATTAGCTGTCCATAAAAAGCTTGGAGATGTTGCCATGGCACCCTAACACTGCAGTTGCTACCAGGTGTCTTCAGACCTGGAGAGATGGATTGGCCACCCTCCCTACTGCAGATAAGAAGGAGATGAGGGAGAGGCCGAGGTTGAGGGAAAGGGCAGGAAGAGGCTGCTGTGGGTGGTGGCTAATGTTCTCCTATCCATCATAATAGCTTCAACCTCTGGTGTTAATTTCCAGTTTCCATGACCATCCACCATCCTTTTGCATCACGAAACTGGGAAAAGTTTCAGGGATCTTGTGCTCAAAATAGAATATTAACCCTCTCTTCTCCTTTTCAGAGTACATATGTTGCCTGGGCTGCTTTCTTTGAAAATATTCCCTTAGAGCAGGGGTCTTCAAACTTAGCCCTTTTATGTCTTGTGGACTTTAGCGTGCCTGGCTGAGGAATTCTGGGAGTTGAAGTCCACATGTCATAAAAGGGCCAAGTTTGAAGACCCCTGCCTTAGAGACTGATGTCCTTTGAGAGAAATTACCTGCTCCTTCCTGCTCAGGTAGAGGTCATATCTACATATTAATTCTTATCTCCTGTTGGACATAATTGCACGTTAGATTCTACTTTCGCTTGTATGCAGTATAGCAGGGGTCTTCAGACTTGGCCCTTTTATGACTTGTGGACTTCAACTCCCAGAATTCCTCAGCCAGGCACGCTGGCTGAGGAATTCTGGGAGTTGAAGTCCACAAGTCATAAAAGGGCCAAGTTTGAAGACCGCTGCAGTATAGAATCATAAGGCTGGAGGAGACCTCGGAGGTCTTCTAGTCCAACCCCCTGCTCAAGGCAGGAACCTTATACCCATCCAATTAAATGGTTGTCCAGCCTATTTTTGAAAACCCCCAGTGATGGAATTAATATTTTCTTCACACCTGATTTGTCATCTGGGCTGGCAGTGGGCAGATCTCTGTGAGAAATGCTATTGTAAGGGGAAGAGGTGGAATTAACGGGGACTTTCTGATATGCTTTTTCTAGTTGTTTTATTGATTTTTTTTTTTAAAAAAGAGTAAACTTAAATAGCAAAATGTAGGAGGAAATATTGGAGATGCAACCATTTCCAATATTCTTAGATTCATAATCAATCCCTTTTTCTTTTCCTTCCTTTATTATATTCGTATAAGAAGGTGGTAAATTAAGGCTGTTTAATGCTTGATTAAACCAAGACTGAGTAATGAGCTTTATGGATTAGCAAGAATTTGAGCCTGTGATTGTTTGTGCCGGTACCTAATGCAAGTTATTCCAAGACAACAAATGATAGGTACCTAGGCATAAACTACTGCTAACAGATTTGCTGTGCAAAAATCCGACCAAAACATAGATGGTTAGCAAAGAGGTAAAAAAAAAAAACCTTGTAACTCTCTGCTAGCATCTTGTGGTCATCCACATTTTTGCATCCATGCTCACTTCATTTTGTTCTCTAACTAACACATTGTGCAACTGCAGTCCACGCGTAACAGAAACGTGCTGGAAGAGAAAGGATCGTTCTACCTGACTGGATTGAAAATTTATTTTTTGATTTAGAAAGTACAACAGTACTTGGGAAATATTTGACCAGTGGGCAAGAGCCATAATAATAAAATACAAAAATTGCCATCTTTCTAACGTGATAGAAATGTGAGAGCAAATTTTATTCAAAGTTTTGAATTTGAAATATTTGAAGTTCGGCTCATGCCAAGCTTCATGTCAGATGAAACATTCATCTGAATTCCAAAAAGTCTCTTCCATTCATTCTAGATGTATACAAAGCTTGAATGACTCATTTTTTATAGTTATTTGAAATGGTTGAAATAGCCTTTTTCAAGCTTGAAACATTTCAACTTGCACATTGTAGGACAAGAGCATGCATGAAAAATGAAGAGCAGGTACAAACCAGTAAGATAATGTGAAATTCCCCACAGTGAAATAGTTCCTGTGGTTAACACCATATCATAGATTTTTGTGCACTATTTGATGTGTGCAAAATTCGAAACAATAATTTTGAACTCAAAATGAGTTTCCTGGTCTTATTTTGAACATTCCAGAAATGTGTTGTGCAGCGCTGTGTTGAGTTCAGACAGGTGTCTTGAGAGCCAAACAGGCCATTTTGACTTCAGAACACTCTTGAAATGGTCAGAAGACCCCTGAAACATGGCTAGTAGGTAGAAACAGTTACTTTGAACTTAGAACAGAATAATTTGGAGTTAAGTGGAACATGTCAGTCCCAAAAATGAATTTTCTGCACACCAATACAGGTAGTCCTTGACTTAGGACCACAATTGAGCCCAAAATTTCTGTTGCTAAGTGAAACATTTGTTAAGTGAGTTTTGCTCCATTTTACGCCCTTTCTTGCCACAATTGTTAAGTGAACCACTGCAGTTGTTAAGTTAGTACCCCGGTTGTTAAGTGAATCTGGCTTCCCCATTGACTTAGCTTGTCAGAAATCCAAAAGGGGAATCACATGACCCCAGGACACTGCAACTGTCATAAATATGAGTGTCAAGTGTCTGAATTTTGATCCCCTGACCAAGGGGATGCTGCAATGGTTGTAAGCAGTGGTGTGTTTTTTTTTGTAAAAAAAAAAAAGGTGCCGGAACTCACACATGTCATACAACCCATCTTGCCTACCCTACAAGGTTCCATCCAAAAAAGGTGCTGGAACTCCGTTCTGGGTGTTCTATGACAAAAAAAAGCCCTGGTTGTAAGTGTGAAAAGGGGTCATAAGTCTCTTTTTTCAGTGCCGTTGTAACTTCCAACGATCACTAAATGAACTGTTGTAAGTTGAGGACTACCTGTATTGAATAGATGAGTGTAGGAGCTGTAGAGTTTTTAGTCCCTAGGAATTGTCCTGTATCAAAGTATTATAGTGCCTCAGAAGATTAAATACCATTTCAAGTTATAATTGTGACTCTGCATATTATGAGTGCCTTTTCAACTGCCTGTAATATACCTAAATTAGCTGTGAATATTGGCAGGCCAATGATGGCCATTACAAAATTCTGTTAACTCCATGGGAATAGGGCAAGTCATCATAAGGCATAGTGTAAAGCAGGACCTCTTATCTGTTAAGGAAACAAGAAGAAGCAATTGTCACACAGTTGCAGCACAATTCTTCAACTCCATGAGAATGTGCGGTACAAGTAATACAGCTATGAGTCACATTCTGCCAGACTCATTCTGCTATTTAGGGGCTGTAAGATCTTTATGTAAGATCCCTAGGTACACAAAGCTTTGTGCTCTCATTTCACCCCCTGCCCCCAACTCCAGCTAGCAATTACCATCTGGTACTTAGAGTTTCCTTTTCACCAGCTTTTCCCATTGTTCTGGAATCAGAGGTCAACCCTCTGTCTCAAGGTCACTCTGCCTCAGCCATTGGAAGGCAGTTGTTTCTCCTAGGAGTGGCTGGCAGAGAACAAGAAACCTCTTACTCTGATATTTATGGAACTAACTTAGACCACGGATCCTGCAAACTCAGAGATTATTTTTCCCATGAGAGAAAAATTCACAGCACTTGAGACAGGAATCAGGAAATATGAATTTCAGCTGAAAACCTGAGCTGTTTGAATAAGTTAGAGTAAGCAGGTTTTTAGGGGTTTTGAACCATGTGCCAAAGACTGCCCTTCCAAAATGCAATAGCGGAGTCCAGGAAAAATACCCAAATCTTATCTAATTTCATTACAATTTAAAAATTAGTATGATTATTCTCTAGTTGTACATTTAATACTCTCCAAATGGTTATTTTTAATTTTTTTTGGTAAATAATTTTGGAGGTCACTGAAACTTGCATCCAAGTATTTTATCCTTCTGAATTTCTATCTCTACAACAAACTATAAGTACAGGTTCTTGTTATGGGGATAAAATTAGGGGCAAGATCTTCACATTCAGCCTCTTGAGCTGCTGGAGAAAAAAAATGGCATATAAATACAGCTTAAAAAATAAATAACACCAACCTCACTTTTTTTATTTAGCAAGAAACTTTATTAGCAAGAAACTTTGAAAGCAACAGCTTTCAGTCCTTTCGGCGCCATATCAGAAAAACGGCAAAGAACACAGACACACATCTCTGAAATATCACTATAAACTGTGGGAAGTCAGCCCCTCAGAGAAGGAAATATTAAAAGGGGAGAAAAATATATTTCCTCAAAGAGGCAGAAAAGCATGCCCAGTTTTCTTAATAGCCCCAAGTCTCCCTCCCCCAAGCAGAAACCAGCTCTGTACAAATGCAGATGTAAATAATCCAGGAAGGTTGGAAGCCCCAACTAGAAGATTAAGAAGACAAAGACACCTAAAATCTACATACCCCATCCAAAGTCTAAGACAGGGCATAATAGGATTAACTCACAGATGCCAAAGGGCACACCCAGACTCAGGTCAGAATACATGACACAGGAAATACAAAGCCTCAAACAGGAACAGGAAACAACTCCAAACAAAAGGCTCCAGAGGGTATAAAAACCCACTCCCTACATGTACTCTCTCTCTTTTTTCTTCCAGAGCCATTTTTCTGTCTGGCTCGCCTCTTCAATAAACTGCAACCTTCTTACTAAAGCAGTAGCCATGTTGTTTATCCCCGGCTTGGACTGAACCATGATGAAGACTTTTCCTTCAACAATACAAATGAAACCATGACTAAGTATGGTCTCAGATCCCTTGGTACCCCTTTCCTTGTATTTGAGGCAGTAGATGACAGTAGACATAGAGCTTCTGAAGATAGACATAGAACCGCTCACACTTGTCTTGCTTTGAAGGTGCTCCAAGAGATTGCTACTGCAACTCAAGATACATAATAACATTTTGAGCTCAGGCTATTTGAGTCATAATTAATGCTAAATATGTACTTGGGTTCAAACATCAAATGAAATCATTGCTAACTGAAAGTGCAAGGGAAAGCTTCAGGCTTCACCAGCATGTTAGAGTGAAGAGCTTTTGAATCAGAAATTCATAATTATCAACTACATTTTTGCCAGTGCATTCAGCTATAGCCATTATGTTCTGATGGACTGAGCTGTAAGGGTTGTTGTCTAATTATGGTTAGGTGTGTATAAAGGCAACTTTTACAGCACTCTGTCTCTTCCTGTACTGAATTGATTGGATGATACAACTCAGTGAAGATGCTTAGCTTGCTCATTACCTGACACTTCATGAAATGTGAAGATTTCCAAGTCTGGCACCCTATCTCAGTGGCATATCTTCTACTTTGCTTGGAGAAATTCCCATATTTAATCTTTAGCATGTTGACTTAAACGGTCAAGAAGATGACTGAAAAGAGTCTGCCTCTTAAAGCAGAGATCCTTTGTTTCTCAGATTGGACTAGAGGAGACAACCTGATGACTTTCAGATGACTTGAAGTATGATTTCCATAACTCCAAAACATATCTGGTGAAGATTATAGATTTTTTTTAGTCTAATTATTTGTAGGATCCCTGGGTGCTTGATCCTAGATCAGAAATACTGGAGAAGATGAAGCAACATTTTATTCAGAATAAGAGGGTTTCATATGTTACCCTACCAAATAATAAAGTGAACTCTGCAATTAATAAAAACACTGCAACTGTTGGCCAAACTAAATAAGGATTCAATCTGCTCCCATTTGACTTCAAATGTTCTCATGTGATAGAGAAAATCACGTACTTAGACTTGCAATTGCGATATTTGAATTAAAATTCCATTTAAGATATGCANATCTGTGTGGGTTTGGGTTTGCTTTTTGCATGGATATGTGGTGGTGACATCCTGTGTGGTTTTCGTGAGTGTGGGTCTGGTGTCATTCTTTGTGTTAGGGACTCGTTTGCCAATGAGGGCGGGTTTCCAAATGGCTGGTAGGCGGGAGGTATCATCTCGTTTATTCATGCTGTGTGGGCGTTTTTCTATCTCGATGGCTATATAGTGCCATATATATTTAAGAGGTTTGCTCGTATTTTGGGGAAGATTCTGAAAGAAAGGTAGGCACAAGGTGCTAATAGACACCAATATAAAGAAAAGTACTTTTTGGCAACATTTGATTTCAATTTTTTAAAAAAATTGTTCTAATTAAAAACCCAGGGGAAAAAGCTAGCACAATGCAAAGCACCAGCCTTCAGCATTGTCTTTCTTTAGAATGATGTCTCTAAAAGCCACACCGGTATGCTTTGAAAATTAAAATGGTCAATGGAAGTGGCATTCAGTGTTTTGCATGAAATACGTACACTAGCAATAAAAATTAGTTTTAGATATAGAATATTGAGAAGGAAAGAAAGGGGTTGGTAGAGGAATCTCGCCACTTTGTCTTCTAATAAATAAATGTTTTATGACTCACATCTCACTATTTTAGAGAATGTTGCAACTTGTCTTAAACAAGTTAAATTTGTTCATAAGCCTAAGAAAGTTATCTTTCTCAAGTCAAGGACATGATACAGTAATCTGAGAATCTCTCATATATTAGTATGAGACCAGAATGCATACGCAATAAATAATTCAGAGGAACAGCTCAAAGCCCCATTTGAGAAATTATTTGAGGGCCTAGGAAGACATTGCACTGAAAATGTGTAATAAGATTATCATTAATTGGTTGTTTATCTTAATAGTCACACTTGATGGAGAAATTTATGTAACATCCTAGAGGTAGAAAGGTGATTAATTCCTCTTCCTACATTGTTTCCTCAGCAATAATCCTTCTCCACATTTCTATTTACTGATGGAAACACACATACAACACAAACAACAACTTCTTTTTGCTTCATGCTAAGACCAGCACCATCTTGCTGATCATTTTAAAAAAAAATTCAGGCCATGAAAGTACAAAAAAATCATAAAGTCATTTTGAGTTCAAAAGACCCTGGAATAGAGTAGATGTTTTGCCTATCTTCATATCAGTCCTAAAGAAAACAGTAAGTACCTGGGAGATATATGATTGCATTAAGATTGCCAAAATATAGTGGAAGCCCTGGATTAGTGTATAGGGATTTGAGTTCATTGGCCCTTCAACCATTTGGAGGCAATCTGGCAGTACCCACTACTTAGAGCAGGGGTCTGCAACCTTAACAACTTTAAGACTTGTGGACTTCAGCTCCCAGAATTCCTCAGCCAGCTATGCTATGCTGGCTGAGGAATTCTGGGAGCTGAAGTCCACAAGTCTTAAAGTTGTCAAGGTTGCAGATCCCTTGACCTGGAGTGAATTCTTCATCTACAAAATGAAATATTTTTAAAAATCTCATATGGCTATAATAAAATTAAGACTGTTATCCAGAAGCACTTTGTCTTCCTTCAACTTAAGGAACTTATTCTGTCTGTCTTGTTCTGAACAATAAAGAACAGATGTCGAAAAGTAAGGATCTACATTTAGACAAGAAAAACCAAATGCACAGGTATGGTATGGGTCAGGGGTGTCAAACTGGTGGCCTGCGGGCCAGATGTGTCATGCACAGACCACGCCCACCTTGGCTCCACAAAGGCAAAAAAAATATTGGGATGCATCACAATATGTCACATGATGCAATTGAGTTTGACACCTGTGGTATAGGTGGTACCTGGCTCAATAGTAGTAACTATGAAAGGGATCTTGGAATTCTAGTGGACAATGACTTAAATATGAGGCAGCAGTGTGCTGCAGCTGCTAAAAAAAGCCAACACAGTGTTAGGCTGCATTAACAGAGGGATAAAATCAAGATCACGTGAAGTGTTAATACCAATTTATAATGCCTTGGTAAGGCCACGCTTGGAATATTGTATCCAATTTTGGTCACCTTAATGTAAAAAAGACTCTAGAAAGAGTGCAGAAAAGAGTAACAAAGATGATTAGGGGACTGGAGGCTAAAACATATAAAGAATGGCAGTCGGAACTGGGTATGTCTAGTTTAATGAAAGAAGGACGATGGGTGACATGATAGCAGTGTTCCAATATCTCAGGGGCTGCCACAAAGCAGAGGGAGTCAAGCTACTGTATTTTCCAAAGCACCTGGAGGCAGGACAAGAAGCAATGGGTGGAACTAATCAAAGAAAGAAGTAACCTAGAATTAAAGAGAGTTAGAACAATTAATCAGTGGAACAACTTGCCTCCAGAAGTTGTGAATGCTCCAACACTGGAAGTTTTTAAGAAAAGATTGGACAACCATTTGTCTGAAATGGTATGGGGTTTCCTGCCTGAGCAGGGAGTTGGACTAGAAGACCTCCAAAGTCCCTTCCAACTCTGTTATTCTGTTATTCTGATTTTCTTCTGAGTTCCAGCCTTCAGACAGGTGATCATATTTCTGTCAGTTGTTGCTCAACCCTACACATATGCAGTTCCCACAGTCTCTCTGAAATTCTCTGGGCATGAGCAGATCTATGTTCACTTCAGTATGGATAGCCAATTGGATTCTCTATTGATCCCTGCTAATTGGTACAAGGGGTGGTTGGGACCTTATACCTGGTCCCAGTTTTCTCCTTCCATGATGCAAGGTTTGTGTAAATGGGAGTTCTCTGTCACTATTGCAGCAGGGAGAACAGGCATGTAGGCATGATATAATGCTTGGCAAGCTGTGGACCGATGGAAGTACAAGGTACTTCCTGTGCAGGTCTGAACCTATATTCCATTTTTAGTGGACATGCTTTTATTCAACTCCACATTGCTATTCTTTGCATCTCAAAACCTTTCTTGTAACAATGGCCCAGAATTTGTCAAAGTTTTTGGGACAGATTCTGTCCAGTAGAAAATATGGTGGAACTATTATTTCCCATGACTTGGAAGCTATGCTTCTATTGATATATTCCGATGACATTGAAAAGTTGTAGAAAGAACCTAATAAAAGATATTTGTGGTCTGGTGAAAAAGCCATTCTAGCCATTAAGCAGCTTCTAAGATGGTACAAGAACATCTGTTGGGTTTCCTTTGAAGCTAGCTGGTGGGTTATTATTAATAGGAAAGACTAAGGATTTGAATACTCTTCTGTAATAAATGTTCCACTCACCTGTTTTCAGACTATGTTATATTTAGCCCTATGTTCCACTGCAGGATTCTGTAAGCTCGCAACACACCCAGGTCTAATGGAAAGTTCGCATCCTGGGCCTCTAAAAGGAAATTCAAAGGTAACTACCTTTTTTTCCTAAGTCTGAATAACAAGCCATAAGGTAAGTCGATGCAGAAACCTTTCCACTGTCCCAAACTGTTACCTAAGGCAATTTTCTTTTTACTATTTTTGCATCACAAAGGTAAGAGATTCATCAAATCTTAGAATCTACAAATTCAGGAAGGACAGTTCATCAACATTTGGTTGGTAATTGATTCCACTTTTGAACCGCTTCCACTTTTAGGTTGTTTTCCTCTTATAATTGACTTCCTATAATTTAAATCCATTATTCCATGTCCTACATTGCTGGAATTAGAGAGATCATGTGTTCTGCACATTCTTCTGTGAGACTTGAAATGCATGAATGTTTTTTTCCTCCTTCGTCATCTGTTCTCAAAGCTAAACAGTAATCAGTATTCTCAGTTTCCATCCCTGATCTTCTTAATTGCTGACCATTCCATTTCCCCCGAATTTTAAAATACAGTCCTTAAAACAGAACTTAGTACTTTGGAATGGGATTAGGCTGATGAAGAATATTTATTGAAACTATTACTTCCTGTGATTTGAAAGCTCTACTTTTTCTTTGCTTTCATTTCTCCTTGTAGGATAAACTCTCCTCAGCCAGAGAGTTACATGCTTAGATTCTCTGGGGAAAGAGAGCAATGAAATAGAGGTACCTTCCCTACTCTCTTGACCTTAGCTTGAGTTGGATTTCAGCTCCACAATCCCTCAACTATTACAGCCTCTTCCTCATATGAAGTTCAACATCTGAAGGGGCCACCAGGTTGGAGCTGGTTGAACGCTTGACATTGGATTGAATTATGTGGCCTTGGGACAAAGCCTGAAAGAAGCGTATTAAATGAAAATAATTTTGTAGGTAGGACTGGGAGTTGTTCTCTCTAGATAAGGCCAGAGATTTCCTGTGACTAGCCTACAAGCAAATACTACCATTAGAAAGCAAAATGGCCACTCCAGGAAATTGATGTTGTGTCTCATGGCAACATCTTTACCGTCACGTGTTTATTTTTAGAGTCCTGGATAAGTGTTTGCAGAGTTACCTCATCTCATTATGTTTTTGCTCAGTGAAAACATTACATAGACTGGGGAAAGGCACTATCTGCTATCATACCTTAGGACACAGTTGTCCTGAATGGGTCTTGGTAGACCCCTCTCCCTGTGATGTACCATGTTCTATGTATTGACTGTCCAGCAAGAGTTTGGACCTGATTTAGAGCTCCTAAAATGTGGTACCTGCTGATTTTCCAGGAGGCATACAAAAATCTGGTAGAGGAGCAATGGACAACGTAAAATTGCAACACCCGCAACTGATTGAAATACAAATAGATGGAGAGGCAGTAATTACATAAAGATGGAAGTGATGCCCTATATGGCAGAACAAAAATTACAACAGTGAGTGAATAGTTTTCTATATGTGCTTGGAAAACTCATTTCTTCAGTCTCCACTTGTATTATTACATGACAAATATTTTGTATTATTGCAAGGCAGAAGCATAAGAAATCAGAGTCCTTCATCTGCTTTGGAAGGGATATAGAATGGGCACAATTCCAGAATAATCTATTAAGGTGCCTAACTAAAGGAATTGATGTAAGGAATCTTGGCGAGGTTAGACATGGAAATCCCAGCCTCACCAGGGAAATCAAACCCAGATGGTTCCTTACACATTTTCCAAGAAATCCTGACATTTTAAGTTTGTTGATCAACCCTCATGGTCCCTCTCTCTCCTGTGCTCCAGCAACAACCAGCTTTAAACATATTTCCACACAGCTGGAGGGAAACCCCAGCTGCAATCATGAAAAATAACAAATAATAAAAGAGGCTGTGAGCAGCAGTGAAGCTGGCAGGAAACATTCCCAGTAGCACCTGCTTCCTGAGTGCGACATTTATTTGATCCCCTGGTACCATCAGGGCCATGCCCCACTCTTTTGTTTTTGTTAAGAGTTTAGAAAAACAATTCAGCTTTGACTAATTGCTCTTTAAGGTTTAGGGACTCACCCTTTTTCCTCCCCTCCAATTTCCTCTCCCACTCTTCCACTCAATTACCCCCCTCCAATGTTTCCCTCCACCCTCTTCTCCTTCCCACCTCTGCCCAAACCACCTATCGTGAAGGAACAGGTTTATGTATCTATTTCCAATGAAGCCCTCACAATGGAACAATTTGCTTTTACTGCACTGAGCCTTCCAGCATTATTTTGTCTAAAGGAACTCCTGGCATGATGGAATGAGAATTTGCCTCTTCTTTTCTCATAATCTCTTCTGATTAAGATTTGGGCTGTTGCCGTGACTTAGAATCAGTTGCAGTGCAGCTTTTTCTTAATGGTGGAATGATTCTCAATACAGGTACATGAAGAAAGTATGCGATATAATTAAAAATGCATGGAATGTTTCCATCAGGAAGAGGCAGAAACAAGAGCAGGGTCTTAAATGCTCATCAGCATTAGCGCATACACTTTCAGTTCTGTGTGTATATATTTTCCATCTGCTTTGCTTTTGTTTCAGAAGCCCCATTGAGACTGGAACTCTACTAGACTAATGACGCTTTCCCAAGATTCCCCTCTCTCCTTAAAGCCCTTTGAAATCCACCAACAATAGCCTGAGCTTTTTTCAGACCTGAAACCTAGGAAAAGCGGTGAGATTGCCAAAGGTTAGTCAGTGTTCCCTCTGATCTGACCTGTCTGAAATTACAAAAAGTATCATTCAGATAGTATCCTATCCCCCTGAGCTGCTGTAACTCCCAGAAAAACACACATCTTCTTTCTCACCTCCTGTTCTACAGGAGGAAAAATAAGGAATTACTCCCACTCCCCAATACACAGTCATGTTGCTAGGGTGGGAATCTATGTGAGGATACCTTAGCGGCTGGCAGGCAGGCAGGCAGACTGGTTGACACATAATTCTTCCAAAAGCAACTTAGTTACATTGATTGTACCAGGTGCATAAATACAGATGGGCTCTATGAATTTTACCTTCAGATGTAGGCAGGTCGTTTGATTGTTTGTAGATCCCAATAATTCTTGCAGGGGGCACAGTAGCCCAGGAGTAGCGGTGAAATTAATAGGCATCCCTTTCTCTGGTAAGGGATTAATGGATTGCAAAATGTCAGTCTGCAGGGCTTTCCCCTCATTCCTACTCAAGTGATTGAGTAGGNATAAGAGGGTTTCATATGTTACCCTACCAAATAATAAAGTGAACTCTGCAATTAATAAAAACACTGCAACTGTTGGCCAAACTAAATAAGGATTCAATCTGCTCCCATTTGACTTCAAATGTTCTCATGTGATAGAGAAAATCACGTACTTAGACTTGCAATTGCGATATTTGAATTAAAATTCCATTTAAGATATGCACTGAGTGACTTTGAACAATTCTTTGTTTGTTGCCTTCTCCTGCAGGATTTCCTCAGTGAAAATCCATAGTACTGTAGCAAACTATTTTACAAAACCAAAGCATGGTTAAATAAGTTAAACATCTGTATTTCCTAAGAATTAGGAAGAGTATTAACTGTCTATATATATATCTATATATCTCTATAGTGCCATATATATTTAAGAGGTTTGCTCGTATTTTGGGGAAGATTCTGAAAGAAAGGTAGGCACAAGGTGCTAATAGACACCAATATAAAGAAAAGTACTTTTTGGCAACATTTGATTTCAATTTTTTTAAAAAATTGTTCTGATTAAAAACCCAGGGGAAAAAGCTAGCGCAATGCAAAGCACCAGCGTTCAGCATTGTCTTTCTTTAGAATGATGTCTCTAAAAACCACACCGGTATGCTTTGAAAATTAAAATGGTCAATGGAAGTTGCATTCAGTGTTTTGCATGAAATACGTACACTAGCAATAAAAATTAGTTTTAGATATAGAATATTGAGAAGGAAAGAAAGGGGTTGGTAGAGGAATCTCGCCACTTTGTCTTCTAATAAATAAATGTTTTATGACTCACATCTCACTATTTTAGAGAATGTTGCAACTTGTCTTAAACAAGTTAAATTTGTTCATAAGCCTAAGAAAGTTATCTTTCTCAAGTCAAGGACATGATACAGCAGTGGTTCTCAACCTGTGGGTCGGGACCCCATTTGGGATCGATCGACCATTTCATGGGGGTCGCCAAGCAAGGCTGTCCGCCATTTTTTTTGTCCACCATTTTTTTTGTCCGCCATTTTTTCCCCTTTTCCAGTGGGTGCCTTACCTCCCTTGGGCTGGGCCAGCTGGTGGTCGGCCTGCTCCGTCTCTGCCGCTTGCCAGCTACGCCTCGGCCGGCGCAGGGGGCGGAACCACGCATGTGTGGCGCTCCCGGGCAGGGAAAGTCCTCGACTTACGACCGGTTGGGTAGTCCTCGACTTACGACCGGTTTAGTCCTCGACGTACGACCGGTTTAGTCCTTGACTTACGACCGGTTTAGTCCTCAATGTACGACCGGTTGGGGTCGCGGCATTAAAAAGGTTGAGAACCACTGTGATACAGTAATCTGAGAATCTCTCATATATTAGTATGAGACCAGAATGCATATGCAATAAATAATTCAGAGGAACAGCTCAAAGCCCCATTTGAGAAATTATTTGAGGGCCTAGGAAGACATTGCACTGAAAATGTGTACTAAGATTATCATTAATTGGTTGTTTATCTTAATAGTCACACTTGATGGAGAAATTTATGTAACATCCTAGAGGTAGAAAGGTGATTAATTCCTCTTCCTACATTGTTTCCTCAGCAATAATCCTTCTCCACGTTTCTATTTACTGATGGAAACACACATACAACACAAACAACAACTTCTTTTTGCTTCATGCTAAGACCAGCACCATCTTGCTAATCATTTTTTTAAAAAATTCAGGCCATGAAAGTACAAAAAAAATCATAAAGTCATTTTGAGTTCAAAAGACCCTGGAATAGAATAGATGCTTTGCCTATCTTCATATCAGTCCTAAAGAAAACAGTAAGTACCTGGGAGATATATGATTGCATTAGAATTGCCAAAATATAGTGGAAGCCCTGGATTAGTGTATAGGGATTTGAGTTCATTGGCCCTTCAACCATTTGGAGGCAATCTGGCAGTATCCACTATTTAGAGCAGGGGTCTGCAACCTTAACAACTTTAAGACTTGTGGACTTCAGCTCCCAGAATTCCTCAGCCAGCTATGCTATGCTGGCTGAGGAATTCTGGGAGCTGAAGTCCACAAGTCTTAAAGTTGTCAAGGTTGCAGACCCCTTGACCTGGAGTGAATTCTTCATCTACAAAATGAAATATTTTTAAAAATCTCATATGGCTATAATACAATTAAGACTGTTATCCAGAAGCACTTTGTCTTCCTTCAACTTAAGGAACTTATTCTGTCTGTCTTGTTCTGAACAATAAAGAACAGATCTCGAAAAGTAAGGATCTACATTTAGACAAGAAAAACCAAATACACAGGTATGGTATGGGTCAGGGGTGTCAAACTGGTGGCCTGCGGGCCGGATGTGTCATGCACAGACCACGCCCACCTTGGCTCCACAAAGGCAAAAAAAAATATTGGGATGCATCACAATATGTCACATGATGCAATTGAGTTTGACACCTGTGGTATAGGTGGTACCTGGCTCAATAGTAGTAACTGTGAGAGGGATCTTGGAATTCTAGTGGACAATCACTTAAATATGAGGCAGCAGTGTGCTGCAGCTGCTAAAAAAGCCAACACAGTGTTAGGCTGCATTAACAGAGGAATAAAATCAAGATCACGTGAAGTGTTAATACCACTTTATAATGCCTTGGTAAGGCCACACTTGGAATATTGTATCCAATTTTGGTCACCTTAATGTAAAAAAGACTCTAGAAAGAGTGCAGAAAAGAGTAACAAAGATGATTAGGGGACTGGAGGCTAAAACATATAAAGAATGGTAGTCGGAACTGGGTATGTCTAGTTTAATGAAAGAAGGACGATGGGTGACATGATAGCAGTGTTCCAATATCTCAGGGGCTGCCACAAAGCCGAGGGAGTCAAGCTACTGTATTTTCCAAAGCACCTGGAGGCAGGACAAGAAGCAATGGGTGGAAACTAATCAAAGAAAGAAGTAACCTAGAACTAAAGAGAGTTTGAACAATTAATCAGTGGAACAACTTGCCTCCAGAAGTTGTGAATGCTCCAACACTGGAAGTTTTTAAGAAAAGATTGGACAACCATTTGTCTGAAATGGTATGGGGTTTCCTGCCTGAGCAGGGAGTTGGACTAGAAGACCTCCAAAGTCCCTTCCAACTCTGTTATTCTGTTATTCTGATTTTCTTCTGAGTTCCAGCCTTCAGACAGGTGATCATATTTCTGTCAGTTGTTGCTCAACCCTACACATATGCAGTTCCCACAGTCTCTCTGAAATTCTCTGGACATGAGCAGATCTATGTTCACTTCAGTATGGATAGCCAATTGGATTCTCTATTGATCCCTGCTAATTGGTACAAGGGGTGGTTGGGACCTTATACCTGGTCCCAGTTTTCTCCTTCCATGATGCAAGCTTTGTGTAAATGGGAGTTCTCTGTCACTATTGCAGCAGGGAGAACAGGCATGTAGGCATGATATAATGCTTGGCAAGCTGTGGACCGATCAATGAAAGTACAAGATACTTCCTGTGCAGGTCTGAACCTATATTCCATTTTTAGTGGACATGCTTTTATTCAACTCCACATTTCTATTCTTTGCATCTCAAAACCTTTCTTGTAACAATGGCCCAGAATTTGTCAAAGTTTTTGGGACAGATTCTGTCCAGTAGAAAATATGGTGGAACTATTATTTCCCATGACTTGGAAGCTATGCTTCTATTGATATATTCCGATGACATTGAAAAGTTGTAGAAAGAACCTAATAAAAGATATTTGTGGTCTGGTGAAAAAGCCATTCTAGCCATTAAGCAGCTTCTAAGATGGTACAAGAACATCTGTTGGGTTTCCTTTGAAGCTAGCTGGTGGGTTATTATTAATAGGAAAGACTAAGGATTTGAATACTCTTCTGTAATAAATGTTCCACTCACCTGTTTTCAGACTATGTTATATTTAGCCCTATGTTCCACTGCAGGATTCTGTAAGCTCACAACACACCCAGGTCTAATGGAAAGTTCGTATCCTGGGCCTCTAAAAGGAAATTCAGAGGTAACTACCTTTTTTTCCTAAGTCTGAATAACAAGCCATAAGGTAAGTCAATGCAGAAACCTTTCTACTGTCCCAAACTGTTACCTAAGGCAATTTTCTTTTTACTATTTTTGCATCACAAAGGTAAGAGATTCATCAAATCTTAGAATCTACAAATTCAGGAAGGATAGTTCATCAACATTTGGTTGGTAATTGATTCCACTTTTGAACCGCTTCCACTTTTAGGTTGTTTTCCTCTTATAATTGACTTCCTATAATTTAAATCCATTATCCCATGTCCTACATTGCTGGAATTAGAGAGATCATGTGTTCTGCACATTCTTCTGTGAGACTTGAAATGCATGAATGTTTTTTTCCTCCTTCGTCATCTGTTCTCAAAGCTAAACAGTAATCAGTATTCTCAGTTTCCATCCCTGATCTTCTTAATTGCTGACCATTCCATTTCCCCCGAATTTTAAAATACAGTCCTTAAAACAGAACTTAGTACTTTGGAATGGGATTAGGCTGATGAAGAATATTTATTGAAACTATTACTTCCTGTGATTTGAAAGCTCTACTTTTTCTTTGCTTTCATTTCTCCTTGTAGGATAAACTCTCCTCAGCCAGATAGTTACATGCTCAGATTCTCTGGGGAAAGAGAGCAATGAAATAGAACTGCCTTCCCTACTCTCTTGACCTTAGCTTGAGTTGGATTTCAGCTCTACAATCCCTCAACTATTACAGCCTCTTCCTCATATGAAGTTCAACATCTGAAGGGGCCACCAGGTTGGAGCTGGTTGAACGCTTGACATTGGATTGAATTATGTGGCCTTGGGACAAAGCCTGAAAGAAGCGTATTAAATGAAAATAATTTTGTAGGTAGGACTGGGAGTTGTTCTCTCTAGATAAGGCCAGAGATTTCCTGTGACTAGCCTACAAGCAAATACTACCATTAGATAGCAAAATGGCCACCCCAGGAAATTGATGTTGTGTCTCATGGCAACATCTTTACCGTCATGTGTTTATTTTTAGAGTCCTGGATAAGTGTTTGCAGAGTTACCTCATCTCATTATGTTTTTGCTCAGTGAAAACATTACATAGACTGGGGAAAGGCACTATCTGCTATCATACCTCAGGACACAGTTGTCCTGAATGGGTCTTGGTAGACCCCTCTCCCTGTGATGTACCATGTTCTATGTATTGACTGTCCAGCAAGAGTTTGGACCTGATTTAGAGCTCCTAAAATGTGGTACCTGCTGATTTTCCAGGAGGCATACAAAAATCTGGTAGAGGAGCAATGGACAACGTAAAATTGCAACACCCGCAACTGATTGAAATACAAATAGATGGAGAGGCAGTAATTACATAAAGATGGAAGTGATGCCCTATATGGCAGAACAAAAATTACAACAGTGGGTGAATAGTTTTCTATATGTGCTTGGAAAACTCATTTCTTCAGTCTCCACTTGTGTTATTACATGACAAATATTTTGTATTATTGCAAGGCAGAAGCATAAGAAATCAGAGTCCTTCATCTGCTTTGGAAGGGATATAGAATGGGCACAATTCCAGAATAATCTATTAAGGTGCCTAACTAAAGGAATTGATGTAAGGAACCTTGGCGAGGTTAGACATGGAAATCCCAGCCTCACCAGGGAAATCAAACCCAGATGGTTCCTTACACATTTTCCAAGAAATCCTGACATTTTAAGTTTGTTGATCAACCCTCATGGTCCCTCTCTCTTCTGTGCTCCAGCAACAACCAGCTTTAAACATATTTCCACACAGCTGGAGGGAAACCCCAGCTGCAATCATGAAAAATAACAAATAATAAAAGAGGCTGTGAGCAGCAGTGAAGCTGGCAGGAAACATTCCCAGTAGCACCTGCTTCCTGAGTGCGACATTTATTTGATCCCCTGGTACCATCAGGGCCATGCCCCACTCTTTTGTTTTTGTTAAGAGTTTAGAAAAACAATTCAGCTTTGACTAATTGCTCTTTAAGGTTTAGGGACTCACCCTTTTTCCTCCCCTCCAATTTCCTCTCCCACTCTTCCACTCAATTACCCCCCTCCAATGTTTTCCTCCACCCTCTTCTCCTTCCCACCTCTGTCCAAACCACCTATCGTGAAGGAACAGGTTTATGTATCTATTTCCAATGAAGCCCTCACAATGGAACAGTTTGCTTTTACTGCACTGAGCCTTCCAGCATTATTTTGTCTAAAGGAACTCCTGGCATGATGGAATGAGAATTTGCCTCTTCTTTTCTCATAATCTCTTCTGATTAAGATTTGGGCTGTTGCCGTGACTTAGAATCAGTTGCAGTGCAGCTTTTTCTTAATGGTGGAATGATTCTCAATACAGGTACACGAAGAAAGTATGCGATATAATTAAAAATGCATGGAATGTTTCCATCAGGTAGAGACGGAAACAAGAGCAGGGTCTTAAATGCTCATCAGCATTAGCGCATACACTTTCAGTTCTGTGTGTATATATTTTCCATCTGCTTTGCTTTTGTTTCAGAAGCCCCATTGAGACTGGAACTCTACTAGACTAATGACGCTTTCCCAAGATTCCCCTCTCTCCTTAAAGCCCTTTGAAATCCACCAACAATAGCCTGAGCTTTTTTCAGACCTGTAACCTAGGAAAAGCGGTGAGATTGCCAAGGGTTAGTCAGTGTTCCCTCTGATCTGACCTGTCTGAAATTACAAAAAGTATCATTCAGATAGTATCCTATCCCCCTGAGCTGCTGTAACTCCCAGAAAAACACACATCTTCTTTCTCACCTCCTGTTCTACAGGAGGAAAAATAAGGAATTACTCCCACTCCCCAATACACAGTCATGTTGCTAGGGTGGGAATCTATGTGAGGATACCTTAGCGGCTGGCAGGCAGGCAGGCAGACTGGTTGACACATAATTCTTCCAAAAGCAACTTAGTTACATTGATTGTACCAGGTGCATAAATACAGACCCCGAGATACTTAAAATGGAAGTCTACATCCGTCCAGCAAACTAACAAACATCTAGGGTTATTAAGAACGTCCCCCGTGTCATCGGGTCCTCATCGCCACTTTAATTATCCGTAGGGAAAGAGACCATTCCCTAATTACCTAACGTTTTACAGTCAGACGTCCCGAAAGGGGAGTAAGGATGAGTTCACTAACTCATCCACTCTCTTTTGAAGTGAGGAGCTCAGGGTTGGAAAGAGACAAGTGTTGTCATCAAAGAAAGAATGGACTGCCCATAAACCAGCACAGTGTAAGAAAATAACAAGTTCTTTAAAAAACAACAACAATGACACCTGATCAGAAAAGTCTGAATCAAATTTGGATTGGTAGAAAATCCTGGTGTGAGGCTGTCCAGCATTGGGTATGAATGGCATAGCAATGCTTATATATATGTGTTCAATAATATCCTTGAAGATGTGACTCCTGTGTTCAATAATATCCTTGAAGATGTGACGCATTCTAGGAGCCGGGCGCAGATGTCAAACAACCTTACTTAAAGCACACCCATAGACTGGCTTGTTAACCCTGATGATGCTGGGAGCTCCCAGCGAAAGCTTAAATTTGAATTGCTAACAAAGAATTACAGGAGTACTGGGATAGCTATTTCAAACCTTATTTGGTTTTCATCAGCCAGACATACCCTTCTGAGATTCGAACCTGGGCTGTCTGCATGTTAAGCAGAGGTGTTAGCCACTAGGCCACAGGCTCTTTCTCACTTTGTTAGCTACAAGAGACAGGGGAAGAGAATGAATGCCTTTTTTTTTTCTTTTAGAGCACCCTGTCGGCCCAAATATGGGAAAGAGAAGTCTTTTGCCTGTATCAGCTCAACCTAGAGCCATCCACAGGCAGCAGTCGCTTAACTGCGACATCATATGTTTTCCAAAATTTGAATTGCTAACAAAGAATTATGGGAGTACTGGGATAGCTATTTCAAACCTTCAAACTATATGAATGCTGCTCCCTTGGGGATTTCTGTTCAACCAAATGGGGTTGATGCTTTGAAGTCCCACAGGTCTCTCTGTCATCATCAATGCTTTTTAATATCCTCATATATCAACTGAAGTCAACCCAAGATGTTATCAAATATACAGTCAATCTCTATTTTCTGTCCGATGTAGGAAAGAAACCAGAAGTGCTCAGTCAGTGTTTGGCCATGGTAATGGATTAGATGAAGGTCTATAAACTGAAACCAAATCCACCCCCCCCCAAGAGAAAGGGGATGGTTCAGCTTTCAACATATACTGGAAAGAGCTGCATTCTCTATAAAGGATCATGTCTGCAAGATCTATAAGTACTTTTAGAACTTTGTCTCTAAAGTCATCTGTGGCACACAGTGACTTTTACGAGTTAACGCATCAGATATAGCCTCATTTCTACAAAGTAAAGGTCTAAGATAATTTTTTATTTTCTGTAATATGTTGTGCATATTACTGCTGTTGTTGCTGCTGTCCTTATAGATGATCTAGAAGATTTAGGTGATGCAAACTATGCCCATAAGAATAATGGCTGGAACTGGGACTTCTGATGACATTATAGCATGATTCAGTTATCACTGATGCTCAGATCATTTGCAGGACAAGTTTGAAGCACTCATACTAACCTATCAAGCCTTTCAGCATATAGGACCACAATATCTGAAGAAGTGTTTCCCCATTCTGTTTAAGCTTTGAGACTACCATTAGATGCCAGAGTCCATCATGTGACTTAGATAAATGGTTATCAGAGAGTAGATCTTCCAGTAGAACCACTGGCATTTTAAAATGCCAATTAATTAATGTCTGTGGATTTCAAAAAGGTATGAACTGTGAAATAGATTTTTTTTGCTTGTTTATCATATCTCTTCCTTCCCTGAGCCCTTTGTTCCCAGTGAGAATCATAAAAAGATCTAAACGTCTAATTCCAGAAACTTTGAACCACTCCAAAGCTCAAAGCCTCCTTGAAAAGATGAGATAGAATTTCAAATACAGTTGTTCTTGTTCTCTCTTAAAAAGGGATGAAGCTTCCCTTACGTGCCTTATTGAGGATCATGAAGAAGTCAAAGGCATTTTGGTGAGCAAAAGAAAAAAAAAAGAAGCAATCATTTTTTTAAATGACCTTTTTGTATTATTTTAGGGAATAGTATTTTTAATAATTTAACATGTTTGAACATATTTTTACTATTGAATTCTACTACAAAGGTTATGATGAGCTTCCCAATAATCTGTGAAATAGGCCATGCTAATACATCCATTGGAAATATTGCTGTCTGTCTTCAAGAAACAATACATCTTGGTAGCTCTTCCTATTGTCTGTATGTCTATGCTGTCTCACTCACTCTGTCTATCTATCTATCTATCTATCTGTCTGTCTGTCTGTCTGTCTGTCTGTCTGTCTGTCTGTCTGTCTGTCTGTCTGTCTGTCTATCTCTATCATCTTTGTTTTCAGTCCTGTCTTATTGTTATATCTCAGTGGTTCTCAACCTTTTTAATGCCGCGACCCCAACCGATCGTAAGTTGAGGACTAAACCGGTCGTAAGTCGAGGAATAAACTGGTCGTAAGTCGAGGAATAAACTGGTCGTAAGTTGAGGACTACCCAACCGGTCGTAAGTCGAGGACTTTCCCTGCCCGGGAGCGCCACGCATGCGTGGTTCCGCCCCCTGCGCCGGCCGAGGCATAGCTGGCAAGCGGCAGAGACTGAGTAGGCCGACCACCAGCTGGCCCAGCCCAAGGGAGGTAAGGCACCCGCCGGAAAAGGGGAAAAAAATGGCGGACAAAAAAAATGGCAGACAGCCTTGCTTGGCGACCCCCATGAAATGGTCGATCGACCCCAAATGGGGTCCCGACCCACAGGTTGAGAACCACTGTTATATCTGATCTTAACTATCTGCCTGTCTTGCTATTGTGTATGGGGAGTGGGAACAAGGTGGGAACAAGCAAGGTCAGTGAAGTCCATCAAGTCTGAGATACCCTGAAAATGACACTGATTGCTGCCTGCCTAGAGGGACTAATATGGTACCTCTAAAGGTGGGTATCTCTCATATGGGCTGAGCAAAAGATGAAGAGAATGTGATGGGGACATGGCAGTATTAAGATGTTGAGGAAAGGCTCTACAACAATCTGCACCACTACTTCCAGCCAAACAATTGACATTGGTATGAGACACCAAGCCTTGAAGAATTGTCCCTGCTCTTTTCTGCTAGAGTTGTTCGTTGCAAACAGAGAACTTTTGTTCCTAGACAGCGAGTGTTGCTGCAGAAGCAGCTGTGTGGCCTGGGGTTGCATTGTTTAAAGTGGTCTACCATGAACCCGTCTTCCACTCCTGTTCTTTTGACCTGGCAGCAAAAACTAGACAGATTACAACAGACAGGATAAAGAGCTGCTGTCCTGATTATCACTGAAACTCCTGCAGCTTCATTTTTTATGAAGGGTGGGGAAACTTGAGACTTGGTACAAAACTGAAGGGATGGGTGTGGCATTTCTTAGGTAGTTGGCTGACTGATTGGTTGTCAGTTCTGGGCAAGCACTGTAGACTCACAAAGAACTAGGCCTGTCCCAGTGTTATCCTGGTATTAGAAATAGTTGAGACAATCCAATAAGATTGATTTTTCCTTCATTTTCACTGTGCAATCAGATAGACTGGACAATGGAAAAACTGTCTGAAAACGTTCTTAGTTTCTTTGTTGTATATTATTAAAAATGATTTTAAAAATTCAGCTTTGTATTTGAATTTTCTGTCATGCATAAAATATCAGTTCTTTATTTTCAGGAAAGCATAGAAATTCAAATTAGTTAAAACATGTAGTAGAGAGTATATATTTCACATTCATGTACATAAAATACCTTTTCTATCTCTGTTTGTGTATGTGCATGCATGCACAGTTGCCATGCGTAGGTTCAGAGTTTCAAGGCTGACTATGCAGACGTGTAAGTTCTATTCACAATGGCCTTGATGGCTCTGTGTCCCCAATTTAATGCCTTCCAAATTTGCTCGACTATAATTCCAGGTATCCAAAGCCAACAAAGATAAGTTCTTAAAAAGCAACCAGTTGGTTAAAGCTATATAACAAGCTTCCCTACTTTTTTCTCGAATATAAAACATGAAAGATCAAGGGCCTTAAATATGGACTTCCAATGTTCCCTTACCATTTGAAATGACCCTTCTGGATTTGCATGCTTCTTTACCTGATGACTTTAACAGAGTGAACTAGGAGGACAAAGAAACAAAGGATTTCCGGTTCCTTCATGACGTTGATTGTAAAGACTGCAATTGCAATATTCCTGCTTGCATGGTCCCACTGCGTCCTCCTTGGAAAAGGCCAATAATTATACTGTAGTAGGGTGTTCCTCAGAGTCTAATTGTTGGATTTTTATTTACAAATCCCCCTTGAAAAATGTGTTGTTTTTTTTACTCCACTATTTGAGGAAAGCAAAACAAGAATTTTGAAGGTTATGGTGTACCTTTCACTGGTTGCTCTCAAGATACCAAAATAGTTTTTTTTAAATTTCTATTTCTAATTTTCCGGTCCTGACAGTTTGCTTTGCTGGAGCCATTGGCGCTACTTCTTTGTTCATTTCTGTCAAACTTTTCCTGCTCTATGATGGCAGGAGTTTTCTGGCATGGACAGTCTTCTGGGGAGTTGGGATTTCCTTTCCTGAAAGTGGAGTTCTTCTCTTTCCTATTGTCCAAGGATGTCTGGGTAACTAATTATCATTATGCTGTATATTCTGAAAGAACTATACCAAACAGACACCAAGTAAAGAAATACATGGATGTTTACACTAAGAGCTTTGTCAACCTTGTTTCCATGTTACTGTATTCTCAGAGCAAAACTGGAACTAGAAATGTTCCAGAATTAGAAAACTCTGTCCTAATTCAGAAAAGTTAACCTCAGCTAATATATTAATCTGCTTATCTTATTATCAAAGAGAAGAACGAAAAATATACATTCTTGATAGATCTTAATTATCTAATAGTATAATAGGCAATGATAGATATTCAAAATTCTAACCTATTTGCCCCTAAGAAGTTACTTGAAACTCCAGGGTTTATATTGTGTCTCTTGAGTCTAAAAAAATAACTAAAAATTAAAGAAAAATATTATGTGTACATGAGACACTTTGGAGAGTCAGAAGTCATCATTTCTCTGTCATTAGGGCTTGTTGTTTTAGAGGATTGTGTGAAGGACATTCATTGTATGAAGGTTCAGTCATTTCAGTATAACCTCATCTGTTTTTGTTTCTCACTATGATAAGCAGGAAGAAACATTTCAACAAATTTAATAC
>NW_015386247.1:14044-49175 GCF_001527695.2 Protobothrops mucrosquamatus | reverse complement strand
ATTAAAGAAAAATATTATGTGTACATGAGACACTTTGGAGAGTCAGAAGTCATCATTTCTCTGTCATTAGGGCTTGTTGTTTTAGAGGATTGTGTGAAGGACATTCATTGTATGAAGGTTCAGTCATTTCAGTATAACCTCATCTGTTTTTGTTTCTCACTATGATAAGCAGGAAGAAACATTTCAACAAATTTAATACCCTTACTGAATAGAGAAAGCATAGATAAGTGAGACTGATATATAACTGTTATAAGTAAAGAATATTAAAGTGAGCAGGTAATAAACATTCAAGAAACAGAGACTTTCTTATTGACTAATTAAGAGAATAATTATAATATAGTAAATATATTGAACTATTAATATAGCAAAGCAACACAAAACAAGAAAGGCCGAACAGAGGAGTTTCAGATAATATAGGAAATAGACTAAGTAGATATTCTATCAATTCATTGTACTACTATTATCACTTTATCATCTTTCAACTATATAAAAGAGAAAAGTATATTTTAGGTGAAATACTGTATACAGAATAATAGAGTTGGAAGGACCCATGGAGGTCTTCTGGTCCAACCCCCTGCTCAAGCAGGAGACCCTATATCATTCCGGATAAATGGCTGTCCAATCTCTTCTTAAAACCTTCAGTGTTGGAGCACCCACAACTTCTGGAGGCAAGCTGTTTTACTGATTAATTGTTATCACTGTCAGGAAATTTCTCCTTTGTTCTAAGTTAGATCTCCCTTGATAAGCTTCCAACCATTACTTCTTGTCCTGTCCTCTGGTGCTTTGATAAGGAAAATCATTTAATGATTGTATATGTTATGGTATCTCAACTTCCACATGGTGAATTGGACACCAGAAATCTTATTTTTTTTAATAGATTTATATTAGATATGGTAATTGCCTACCTCTTAAAAGACTCTGGGGAGTTTATAATATGCTTACACAATGCACTCCATTCAAACCAGAGCAGTCTTCAGCCACTGGGTCAGGACACTGATAGCATCACCACAAGGACGTCGTCATGATGGCATGTGTTTTATGATAAAATGATTGTGCAAGCAGCATGATTATATAATGATGTATGTTGCAAATACATAACTTGTGTGGCTTGCAGAGAGCCAGGTCTATTGCTTTCCTTCTTTCTTGTTTGGAAAGAGAGGAAAGAGAATTCTTTCCCCTTGATTAAGGCTGCTGGACTAGTTTCCCTTTCATGGGAATGTGGCTTGAGGTGAGTCTGAAAGAGCATATTCTCTGAAAGGTCTCTTAGGAAGAACATTTTAACCGAATGAAATAATATGTTAGTTCTAAACAAATGAATGAAAGAACAATGGGACAAGAAAGACTGGAAGGAGTAGGAGGCAAGTCCATTGTTTTCCTCAACAATTCAAATGGCACGCTAAATTTTCTCTCCTACTGTATGTAGCAAAATCAGAGGAAATCTATTTCACCGCAAATTCTCCAAAACAGGGCAGCTGAACATGTCCTACGTTTGTGGATTCAGAAATTCTTTTCCTAAGAAATTAAATAGATTATTCAAACATTAGGAATAAAGAAGCAGTTGTGTTATGTGGACAAGTTCAATAGAGAGAATAAAATCCTGAAATCTTCTCTAGCTTTTGGTTTCCACACCTTTGAGGAATCTTTCCAAATGAGGCAAACGTTTTCTAAAATTTTGTAAGCATGTTTGTGGTTTTATGATGATTAAAATGAGGTTTTATCATACTGATTGTGATACTTCATGAGCTGTTTTGTATGTATATGAAAGGCAAGATATACATGAATGGCTGTTTTGACTTTGTACTATTATGGTATAGAGGTTGTTTGTGCATGAAAAGTGAGATTACCTGACTGCATTCTGGCATCCAGCTTCATACACAGTGTGATCTGTGTCTTTCTCAGTTTGAACGTCCTGACCCTAACCTAGGAGGAACATGTTACGTAGAGAATTCTACAAGTCGGAAAAGGAAGGGATGCGACTAGTCGCTCTCTCGGCAGCCACCGAAAGTTCGACGGTCCAGTCGACTTCCGGAAACCGTCTTGATCTTCATAAGGTTTGTACGACGTCCTTTTCTTCGAGCCCAAAGGTACCGAAACCTTACGAGCTACAGGCCAGCCAGGGTTGGCTTTTGTACTGCTCACTTCCTGAAGGGCCGGTGCACACTTCCTGCTTCGGTTCCTGTCTCCCCTTCTTTGCTCTCCTAATACCATGTAGCCAAGCCGGCAGCTTTACTGGAAATACTGAGTGTTCTCTGAACTTTTTAGTGCAGGAGCCAACATTTCCATTTGGCTCTGGCTCAGGTGCCTAACCTCCTCTTGAAGAAACACATTTGAGACTCATTTCTTTACAGAAACAAATGTATATACACATACACACACAGGCACTTATACCGTGCATGAAGAGAGAGAGAAAGACAGAGAGAGGGCAATACAATAGCAGAAGAGCAGAACGAAAACAAATGTTTTGGAACCTATTTCTTCTATCTTCTACTTTCAATTACAGGGAAAGATGTTAAGGGAAAGTTATTTTCTCTGTCTGTGCAGGTAGATTATCTAGGTATGCATATCATGCCATATCATGGCTTATTCAATAAACCACCATCATTACCTGGGTTCACATATAACCAGAAGCTATAGTTCACAAGTCACAAAAGTTAAGCTTATGTAGCACTCTAAGCCAAAACCAAACAAATCATGTTTTTGAACAAGCTATAACTGGCCGCATTCACACATTGCACTAAGCCATAGACAGCCATGCCATTAAAAGGATTGTAGTGATCTGGAATAGGATGATAGGAGGAGAACAAAGCAGATCCCTTCTTCCAGTGACCCAGGTTGGAAACTGGTTTTCCAGCTGTCAAAGTTCCACTCATTTCTTTAAAGGAGCAGACTCTTCTTCCTGCCAGTTGGCTTGTCATTTTGGTTCCCACTAGCTCACTTGCTCCCAAGCGGGGCTAGGTGAGGATACTTCAATTAAAATGTAAAATTCTGGACAAACGAAGAGAGGCTTCCATGGGACCCATCCAACACAAATAGACAGTTGTTGGACAGCCATCCTCAAACAATGGCTTTCCATGCTCCCATTCAGTCTTAGAATAGCAGGAAATCTCATGCTCCCATCATCAGTCATGTTGCTCCATGAAATGGCCCTGTGCTGAGCTGGTCTGTGTTGCCCTGTTGCCTGGACAATTCTATGAGGCTGCGATGGGCAGTTCTCTCAGCTGAAATTCCAGCTCCAACCAGCATCTCCCATCCGTCTTCCAACCGCTATGCATAATCCCCTGATTATTTCATGCACAGCTTTCCCCCTCCTTTTTACTCTCCCTTTGTGCTGATTCAACTATTTTTTAATCCTTGGAATGATGGGGTGACCCATTCATTGTTCGACTCATCAACCACTGGTGGCACCAAAGGGACATAAGGTTGTATTTATTGGCTGCCAATGGGTGATTCGCACAGCCACTAGGTAGGCATGGTTGAAGAACTAGTGTTTGGGAAATGGGGTAAGCTGTTTGGATAGATGGAGAAACAGTAAACTAGCCTAAGAAAATGACATTTTAAGAGGAAATGAGAAGCTGGGACTCCTGCAAACAGACTGACCCACTCTGGGGAAATTCCATGCCTATCTGATTGCAGAAGTTCAAAATCATTTCCATTACACTTCTCATGGAAGTGGACAGACCAAGACCATGTCAAGACTTGCAATTTCTAGAAATTGCCAGAGCCAACTTGAGCTCCGACTCGCAGCCAGAAATTGCATCATTTCATGCTTCCTCACTCATGTGCATTGCTAGGTCCTACATTCCCTATATACTTCCTTTGACATGGGATAAGGGCAAAAATACTTCCAAGTTGCCGATCTTTAGTGTTTCCTCTAGAAATCACTAGTGGCACCATGGAAGCTGTGGGGATTAGTTCAGTTTTGTTCTATTTTTTGGAGATTATGCTCAGATGGAAGCTTATTGTGGAGTATTATAGCAATCTTTCCCAATCTAATGAGTTCCAAATATGTTGGACTGTATCTTCCTGCCAATTGGTAATTGGGTTGCCTAGTTGGGGATGAGTGGAACATGACTACCTACCTGATCTGGTGTGAAAGGCAGATGCTCTCAGGGAGAGGCGGCCCCATAAATAACCTAGTCTTGTTACATGTAGGGCTTTAAAGGTGATAACCAGCATCATGAAAAAAAAACTGGGAGACAGTATAACTCACACAACAGGATTGTAACATGAGTGAACTTAGGGGCACCCAACACTGTGCACGCTACTGCATTTTGGACTAGTAGTAGCTTCTGGGTAGTTTCAAGAGCAGCAGGCTCATATAGAGTGCTATGCAGTGATCCAAACAGGAAGACACCAAAGGCTGGGTGACCATCAGTGATGGGATTCAGCCAGTTTGCACCAGTTCGGCAGAACCGGTAGCTAATTTTTTGTTGCCCAGGCCCAGAACGGACTTCCGGAAGCGGCATCCACACAGAGAACCCGTTGTTCACATATTTGAATCCCACTACTGGTGACCATGCATGAGGCCTGACAACACATGACTGAGAAAGCCCTTCATAATGCAGTACCAGGAAGAGCAGGCACTGCCTTGATAAAAGCCATCCAGGGTGATCATCCTCGGAGGCTCTTGGAGAGGCCTTTTCTCTGTGAGGTTCATGGGACCTAGATGAAGCAGAACAAGCCTTCTCTGAGGCAGATTCTCCCAGGGGCCTGTATGGTACCTTTTCATATTTCAGAAGCAGTTAAAGCCATTTTATGTCATCAAGTGTTTGGCTCCAATAGGCTGGCTGGCTTGCAATATTTTATCTTTCCTCTACCTAAAAACGTTAATCCTCTCTTGTTCCCAGTTTTTAAAATTATGGAATTGCTTGTCCTTTTGACGTCTTGTTAAAACCAAAACAGAATCTATTTCCCATAAAAAGTGGTTTGTTCTTTATAATTAATCCCTAAACCTTATTATAAAAATTTTTAATATTCTAATTTTCTGTGTATATTCCATTTTGTCTGTTTATAACTTTCTATCAAAATCTTATTTTGCTTTTTTGCTAAGTTTATATTTATTTCAGATTATTTAAATTCTTGAGTTTATGATTAAAGTTTTCTTTTGTTCCGGATTGAAGGTAAACTAACCAGGCATTTTCCAACTTACCATTCTGAAGGTCTCTAATCACTTAAAAGTAGTTAATGAGCAATTTACGAAAATGAGATATGCAAATTTAGTGTCCTTTAAAAGTCTCTGCCATGGTTGCAAGCAAGATTGCTAATCCTACCGTGTTCCCTGAAAGTAACACCTGCTCCAAAAATAAACCCTAGCTTGATTTTTGGGGGTGGGCTTAATATAAGCCCTACCCCCCAAAATAAGCCCTAGTTTTAGGGCAAGGCACACACCTAAAAATCAAGCTAGGGCAGGGGTGATGGGGTGGAGATGCCCCATGCCCTCGCACCTGCTTACCATTGCAGTCAGGCTTCCCATGAATAGACACCTGCCTCATATCACCAGTCCACTTCTTTTGCGGCCACTTGTTTCTGCTCGTGTGCATCGTCCCTGGCCTCCATTTCGCCATCAGAGACCTTCAGGAAATGCCTCTGCAGCTGAGAATGGAGCTCTGGATTGATGCGTGCAGCACCCCCTGACCTCCATTTCGCCGTCAGAGACCTCCGGAAAGGCCTCTGATGACGAAATCCAGCCTGGGGGGGGCACTGCGCATGTCAATCCAGAGCTCCATTTTCAGCTGCAGAAGCATTTCCTGAAGGCCTCTGACGGTGAAATGGAGGCCGGGGGTGACATGCATGAGTGGTGGCGAGCGGCCGCAGAAATGGGCTGGCTGGGCGGGGCTGTTGGTGCTGCCGCCGCGAGGTGAGACCGTGGAAAAGACACACCCCCCCAAAAATAATACCTGGTGCCTCTTTTGGAGGCAAAAACAAAATAAGACAGGGTCTTATTTTTGGGGAAACACTGTATAGTTTCTTGCTGTGCAAACCCATGGAAAACCATGTCCTCCAGTCTCCTTGTAAGGACCAGCTGCCCAGAGCACATGTAGGCAATTCCCCCATTCTCTTCTTATCCTGAGAGGTTCCAAGAAACTGGTCTACTTATCGGTTCCTTGGTCTTTGCCATGGTCAATAGCTTTGCTTTTGCAGATCCACCTTCAATTCACCATACCTCCCCTGGAAATCTACTGTCCTCCTGTTTTTCTAACTAGTATCCTTTACACCCTATTAGGATGCAACATTCACGTTTGAAGTTTACTCCATCTGAGAACGCTTCCCAAACTTGAACTCAGATTGGTTCTCCCAGATAATATTCATACATACATACATATGTACATGGGCATGCTGCAATGGTCATAAGTGTGAAAACCCCAATATATTAGTATTGGGGTTTAAAAGCAATGTTGCATACAATGTTTCTAGCTGATTTTGTGAGACAAGAACATTATGTTTTATACATCAGTTACTAAACAAAGTGTTTTGCAGATGAGATCCCTGAAGCCTTGTGAGTGATCATTTGAGACTGAAATTTGTCCCAAGGCAGAAAACCCTGGATATTTTCTCCCTCCAAATTGTTAAAAAAATAAAATAAAATAAACAAGCGTGCCTTTTTACAAGATTGAGCACTAGACTTGGATCTTAACCAAGGGTCCTGTCTGCAATCTGTTTGTTTTGGCCTAGTTTTAAATAGGAAGTAAACAAACATATAAATATTTTAAAAAACAAACATTTCAATGCAGGTTAATTACATTCTATGTAATATAAATTATGACAGTGATGAAAAAGCAACTTTGTGACCATTGCCTACATTTACAACTTTCGCTGTGTTTTACTATGTGTATTCCCAATTGCTTGCTTGCTTGCTTACAGGTAGTCCTCAACTTATAACCATTCATTTAATGATTGCTTGAAGTTACAACAGCACTAAAAAAAAGTGATTTATAATCAGTTTTCACACTTATGACCATTGCAGCATGCCCATGTACATATGTATGTATGCATGTATGGCATGTATTTATGACTATCCTGGGGTCATGGGATCACCCTTTTGTAACCTTCTCAGCTGGCTTCTGACAAGCAAAATCAATAGGAGAAGACAGTTTCAGTTAATGACCAGTGACTTAACAACTGCAGTGATTTGCTTAACAGCTATGGAAAAAGGCCATAAAATGGGGCACGACTCATTTAACACCTGTCTTACTTAACAATAAAAATTCTGGGTTCAGCTGTGGATGTAAATTGAGCACTACCTGCATGTCTTGTAATCTATTCCTCTCCAAAGTATGTAGATGCGAACATCAATTCTCTTCTTGCTACTTATCCCAACATCAGAGTAAGCATTCCAAAGGGCCGGAGAGCGGAGGAAAAAGGCTATGAATTTTGCCCTTTTATCTGACTTCCTCAAGAATCAAGTTCTGAAAACCTTCCCTGCTGGGGCGGGGGGCTCAGCTGACTGTTTGGGGTTCCATCCTTCTGATACTATAAAGCAAATGAAAGCTGAAGTAAAATCATAAGCACAGTAATTTTTTGTGTAGTGATCGCATTGGTTGAAGACTGATAAAGAATATCTGTAGCTCAGAATTGAAATGAGGGGTCCTTGGTACTTTCTGAGCTTGATTGTTTCCTTGCAGATGTTTCATTACCCAAACTAGGTAACCTCATCAGTACTAGTGGCTAGCACTGTACTTCTGTACTATCCATACTTCTTTCACCAGTCACTCATTTTTATATTGAATCCCTGTTTATTCAGGACACTTTTCCCTCTAACTTTACCTCTTCTTGTTTTATTTCCCATACTGAACTAACCATTCACATTGCATCCAATTTACTCTTATGCTTCTCCTTGCATAGTTAACTTTCACTTCCACATAATAAATTGACCGGAAGCATATTCTTATAAATAGCCATTTTCACTTCTTTTGGCAAACAGTAGCTTCTCCCAGCAGCCCAAATATTTCTCACAACTACCCACAATGTTTTAACCTGCTTGGTCTTTGATATATTAATTTTCAGGTCCATATTCCTGTGCATGACACAGTTCACCTAGCCGCTGCAATTTTTTTGAGTTCTCAGCCAAAAACATGGGTTTGTCTGCATACAAAAATGCACCATTTTAACTTCTCCATTCAAGACAGCTTTAAAGAACCATCCCTTTATTTATAAATGTAGCCATAAATACATTAAACAACAAAGTTTATCATATATTTTGTCTTACTGCTTCAATAACATATTTATCTTACTGATCATGATGAACTCTTTTATAAGCATTCCACTTCTTATCATATTTGTCTCATTTCCACTACATATTACTTTCATATTAGCCAACTAACCTTTGGTTCCATTTTTGTACAAAAGTTTACATAATTTAAATTTATTAATTGAATCATAGGCTTTTTCTAAGTCAATAAGCCTAGAATAAACTCATCTATGGAGGTTCTCAGTTATCCAGGTATGGTTGTCCCAAAGGTGTCTTTTTGTAAGAGCTGGACTGTCTTGTGTTTCTTTTGAAGACATTTCGCTTTTCATCCAAGAAGCTTCTTCAGCTCCTTCCACCCCCTACCATCTAGACTAGAATAAACTCACTTTCATGCGTTTTTTCAATCACTTGAATGGCAACATCTAGTCTAGATCAGTGGTTCTCAACCTGTGGGTCGGGACCCCATTTGGGGTCGATTGACCATTTCATGGGGGTCGCCAAGCAAGGCTGTCCACCATTTTTTTTTGTCCGCCATTTTTTTTGTCCGCCATTTTTTTTGTCCACCATTTTTTTCCCTTTTCCGGCGGGTGCCTTACCTCCCTTGGGCTGGGCCAGCTGGTGGTCGGCCTGCTCCATCTCTGCCGCTTACCAGATACGCCTCGGCCAGCGCAGGGGGCAGAACCACGCATGTGCGGCGCTCCCGGGCAGGGAAAGTCCTCGACTTACGACCGGTTGGGTAGTCCTCAACTTACGACCGGTTTAGTCCTCGACTTACGACCGGCTTAGTCTTCGACTTACGACCGGTTGGGGTCGCGGCATTAAAAAGGTTGAGAACCACTGGTCTAGATGTTCACTGACCAACTTACAGCTGCACCACACTTAAAAACTTTCTTCATTGTCACATCTCATATCCTTTTTAGAATTCTTACCAATACCTTCTCAGACATGCTTAACAAACTAACCCCCTGTAGCTTTTGCATTTACTCTTGTTGTGTTTCCTTTTGGGTGAAGGAACAATAATGGCTTTCTTCCAATCATCAAATACTGATGCAATCTTCACACGCATATTAAATAAACTCTTCATAAACTGTATCTAACCCTCCTGCAGATGCACCATCTTCACCAGCAACCTCAACATTTTGCAGTGTTCTCACAACATGACAACTTCCTTTTCATCATTTTTGTCTTAAATAAGTGAACAGGGACAGCAAAAAAGAGGAGGAGGAGGAGGAGAAGGAGAACAAGAAGAAGAAGAAGAAGAAGAAGAAGAAGAAGAAGAAGAAGAAGAAGAAGAAGAAGAAGAAGAAGAAGAAGAAGAAGAAGAAGAAGAAGAAGAAGGAGGAGGAGGAGGAGGAGGAGGAGGAGGAGGAGGAGGAGGAGGAGGAAAGTGAATCCAAGGACTCTGAGCCTGGGTAGTCCTGCTAACTGGCTGCTGACTGCTGCTTAGAGTATATTTAAATGCTGATTGTGTCTAACTGGTATACTGTTCTTGCTGACTTAGTTGAAGAGCTTCAAGAGACCTGTGCCGATTGAATTTCCAGGGAGCAAATCCAATGAACAAGTGAACAGGAAGAGCTAACAGGAATTTGAGAAGAGGAATGGAGAAGAATCAGACTTGCATACTAGATTTCAGAAGAGTGGGTTCTGAAACTCCAAAAGAATGTCTGTGGAATCCAATGGCTTCAAAACCCAGAGAAGAAAACAGTCCAGTAATGATGGCCAGGCCTATGAAATAGAATACTGAGGGTGCAATCACAAACAATTCCTATGAGAAGGAAAAATAGGAGAGATTGAAAGCACTTGGAAATGAATGCACACTAAAATAGAGAAGAAGAAAAAAAGAAACATATATAGGAAATGGAAGGAAGGGACCATAGTCAAGGAAGAATAATCTCCAAGAAATGTATGAACTATTTCAGAGACCCCAAGTCTCAGAATAAGCTGAGGCTTGCAGCAGATACCACAGCAACAAAAAGGGCTTTCTACTGGTCTTAATGATGCCACTGTGGGAAAGCATGAGTTAGTAACGAACAGATTGTCTCCAAGTAACTGTGCTCCTGTCTCTTATAGACCTTCTATTTTAGGGGATACTATAGACTAGGGGTAGGCACCCTTGGCTCTTTTATGACTCGTGGACTTCAACTCCCAGAATTCCTGAGCCAGCCATGCTGGCTCAGGAATTCTGGAAGTTGAAGTCCACGAGTCATAAAAGAGCCAAGATTGCCTACCCCTGCTATAGATCTAATGCATCTCAGCAAGGTCTTCAACAAAGCCACTGGTGATATTCTCCTTAATAAAATGATAAATTGTGGATTAGATGATACCACTGTTGACTAAATGATCAAAACAGTACTTGATAATGCGTCTATTTTTCCTTAAGAGTTATTATTAATAACCAACAGAGTTCTCCTTTGCTGTTTAGCATGTTTATCAATCACATGGATGAGGGACTGAAGGAACAGCTTCAGCAGTGAGCTGAAATGACTAAGAAGGTATTTAACAGGGAGAAATGTAAAGTTCTGCATATGGGTGAAAAGAAATGAACGTCATAAGTTTAGGTAGGGGGAGACTGATAGGCAGCATTCCACATGAAATGCATCTGGATTGACCACAAGTTAAACATAAGCTAGAAGTTAAAGTTAAACATAAACCTGCTAAAAATATAAAGCTATTATAAATACAAATATTACCTTGGAGTACCTTAGCAGGAACACAGCACTGGCAACTTCAGAGATGATCTAGTGGACCTTCTACTGAGCTGGAGGGATGAACTAGAAGATTTCTATGGTGTCTTCCAATTCTGTGATTCTATGATTTATAACACTATTCCAGTTTCATTGTCTGGCATATCATTATCATCCATTAAAAAACTAAAATACTCTTTCCAAAATCCTCTGATTTCAGTGCCACCCCAAATTATTTCATCCCTTTTATTCTTAAACCCACTCTCTTCGTTAGTGGCCCCTTGTTTAGCCTCTGCACCACTCCCCAGTATTCTTTTTTCATTTCCCTCAAAATCAATCAGCATTTTCTCTTTTCATTTGTTTCTCATCCATAGCTTTTTTCACTTATCTTTTCATCAAACATCTTTTTTTTAACATTCCCATTAATGTAACTGCACAAAGTTCTTTGATATTTGGTAACATTTTTCTTTCCAATCTATTCCAAATAGAGTCTATGTCATCTTTCATTACACCTACTTTCTATTCATCCTGTTGAATGAAAGGAACTGATACTTTCTTTTCCTGTACTCATTCTACTTTCAATTTATTTATTTATTTTTTAAAAAAGGCTTACTTTTTTCATATCTATTTTTCCCCAAGAAACCTTTCACTGGAGTACAGCACACAACTGTCACCCATTGACTCATGAATTCATACTTTCATATTTGCACACAACAATCTGTATGACACTGATTCATAAATACTAACATACCTTTTAGCTCTTTTATTCATAATTAATCTTACATTTTCACTTCCCTCAAAATACTCATTAAAAAATCAAATCATTTTATTTCAAATCTATTACATCCTTCCCCTTTCTCTGTTTGTTTGTTTGTTTGTTTCACCAATGCCATCTGCAACATTGCCACCAACAATAAGAATGGTATTAGTCAGTTTGGGCAAATTATGGGGCACACTATTATCAAATTATCACTTACATATTGTTGCTTCTATCTCATGAACTAGGAGATATCGAAACACTCAGAATGGCAAATTGGGATGTGGAATAAGAATGGCCTAATCCCAAGAGAGATTTCAATTTTGTAATCTCTCCACTTCAACTGCAAGTTAAAATTTGGTTGGTAAATAGCTTAAGCTCCAGTTCATCTATTATAAACCTGTTGTCATGGTTCCGATCGACAGAGACAAATAAAGCAGAACTCCGAGGCTTGCAAATTCCTCAAAGAACATGCTTATTGATACAGAGTATCAGCACTTCAAAAGTGAAACCAAGTCTGAAGAGATGCATAACAATTCCCCAATACAAAGTTAAGAAATTCCACCCCTAAAGCTATGCAAGCAACTACGTTTCCTCATTCAGCTTGTTGGCGGGCTTTTCACGAAACCCCAGCCTGCAGTTTCAGGAGCAGCCGATGACCTTGGTTCCCATGAGAGAAAGATAAAGAGTGAAAGTCTGTTTTGTCTAGCGCAACACCTAGCAAACCCCCCTCCCTCCGTGCTATGTGGCAACTAGGAATGAAAAGGAAAAAATGGCTGCAGCCATGCCCATTCTAAAGTTGATACCTGTGCAGTAATTAGGATCTGTGGAAGAAGCCTTTCTAAAGATGCTTCCCTGGTCAGAGACCTATTTATCTGTCACACAGGAAAAGACCTCCCCCATCACATTTAGAAGAATAGTCACCTCTTTTGCCATGTTAGTAACCATTTTATAAATACTACATTTGAAAAATAAGATGGAAGACGACAAACCAAACGTAATGAACGAAACCAATTTATCTTATCAACTTATACTTATCTTATTTACTCATTTTGATTCGTTCGGTTCGCCCTGATTTGTCCCTCAGATAGATTAGGTCCTAGGACAAACTTCTTACCGTTCAGTCTACGGGTGCCCCTTGAGACAAATCTCTCTCTCTGCTTTAAGATACGAAGCATCCATTTAGCTGTCATGGTTAGTAGCTAATCATCATCATCCCATCCTCCATGTCAATTTATGATTTGGCTATGCATGGCCACTAGGTTAGACTACTTCTTAAAAGGATGTCTAAGCTGGTGGCTAGCTGGTTGTTTTATGGCAATGCATCTGGATGCACTCTGCACACAGTAACATTTCATGGGTCAATTTTATCACTTCTCAGTTACAATTGATGATTTCATTGGCTTGAAGGCTTGAGGGACACATTGATTACGAAGTCCATATAAGAAAGTATTCAGCGAGGTGTCTTTAAAACTTGTCTGACTAACGTTCACTTCCATAGGTCAGTCATCCAGAAATTGAAATCTTCCAGTTGTACAGTCCTCGCTTAATAGGGACCAGCAACTCCGTTGCTAAGCAACCTAGTTGCAAAGCACAAAGTCATGTAACCATGCTGACAATACATCATTTACAGCAGTTCTGACTACAGTTGTTAAGTGAATCCCACACAGTTTTTAAGTATGATGTCATGTGATCACCATTTACCACTTCCTGCCGACTTCCCCCTTAACTTTGTTTATCAGAAGCCGGCAGTGAAGCCAGCAATGAGGGACAATGACTCTCGTGATGGCAAACTGATTGCCAAGTGCCCGGGTCATGATCATGTCACCGCTGGGACGATTGCAACTATGAGAACCAGTCATAAATCTCCTCATCTGGCATTATGGTAGTTTTGAATAGTCACTGAACTAGTGGTTATTAAATGAGGACTACCTGTACAATCTCTAGAATTCCTACCAGCACATGAACTGAAAGCCAATATTTACTGTAGCATATAGTACAGCATACAGCCAAAGTTTACTGAACAAATCAAAGGATTTATACCAGATGCTAAACCACAAATCAAAATGATAGTTCTCTGAAATAGATAAGTTAAAATGCTAATTGTCCTGTCTTGTTAACCATGCCATGAGATGCATTTCTTGTGTGCTATTCCTAAAGGATATATGCTCACAATATTGCTTTGATTTCACCCTGAGCCCACCAAGGAAGCAGCTAAAATTTGTATTTAGCTGTGTTGATGTTAAAATAGTGTTTCCTTTGATCTTTTATCACGGTCCTTGCTGCATTATTTGATGATGCTGGTGATGACACAGTCAAGAGCTGGGATGTGCCAAACTCCCACAGGCTATTTTGTGTATATAGGCTGCTGCAAATATAACCTGCCTCCTCTCCGATCACTACTCTTCTGCCTTCCATGGCAATTTGGGCTGCTGGAGAAAGTGGACATCTGTCTCCCATGTGTATATTTGCCTGTTGTAATGTCTGATGGGGCATTATGCAGATCCCTTATATACATGAGCTTAGAGTTCTTCCGGAAATGGGCTTAAGAGTTCTTCAGGAAATCCCTCTATATAAACATGCGCTTAGTGAATGACTGGCTAATAAAGACTGATACTTAAAATAAAATATATAATGGCCTCTTCAGACAGCAGCAGTCCTGTATTACACAGAAGAAGGATGTTACCTGGGAAAGACAGCTGGGTTTCTGCCAGCCATGTGATTCTCATATGACTGTGTTACGGTTCTTCTGCTGTTTTTACTGATGGTGGTTTTCACGTGACAACATTTTCTACTGTTTTTATTACTTGGAGGGGGTAGAACCAGGAATGGCTTCCTCAGTTCATGTCCAAATGCCAGATTGGATGGGGAGGGGAAGGTGGGACAGGCTGAAGGAAGGAAAGGTGTCACAAAGCATTGGACTTTATTCTGCACTCACCCTCTGCATGTGTGTAAAATATAGTTGTGCTTAATAACAGACCTTAAAAGGATATCAGCTACATTAGTGACATTTCTCCTCTTCTCAAATAGGAAAAAAACTGTTAAGAAAGCAGGGAATTCTCTAAAACTAAAACTTGCCTCTGCTCCATAATAATTGTTGTGCTCATATATACAGTATATTCTGTTTAGCTGACTGACTAATCAATCCAATAACATTGATAGGGTTAACTCTAAGAATGGGATGGGTGGTACCTAAATTTGATGGAATTAATTAATTAATTAATTAATTGATGTATTGTCCTTTAATGAGTCTACCAATCTTAGAATCACAGCCAATGGGGGAGCCTAGAAAGCTCCTGTATATTGAGTCAGACCACTGATCCACCTATCTCCATGTTGTTTACCTTGGTAGGTGGTTGATCTCCAAGGTTTCAGGCAGAGAGAGAGAGGGCAGAGATGACACCTGGGAATTCTGAATGAAAAGCTGATGAGCTTACCCTCAGGATACAGCTCTTTTCTATTCGATGTGATGATGTAGTAGAGTGCCAAGGATCTCCTGATAGACCTTCATTCTAGTCCCACTTTTCTTTCTCAAACCAAGGATAGATTCTATGTGAGTAGCTGTTCCTATCTCTTCCCCAAATGATAATAGCAGGAGGTTCTATGCCTTCATTATGCACCAAATGTTTGTCCCCCAAAGAATTCTTCAGGGCCTCAACAAAAATTACGCAGCCGAGGAACACAAGCACCATTCTATTTCAACCTCTTCCTTAACAGCCTGAAGTCTAGAATTCATGCCCCATACATCTTCTTTCCTGTTTAAAATAATTTTACATGGCCATTTAAAAATAAGTCAGCCAGCATTTGAATAGAGGAATAAAAAAGAATAAGGAAGTAATGAAAGTGATCAAAGGCAAGAAGAAAAGAGGGGAAAAGAAGAAAAAGATTGGCAAATGATCCATGTAAATGGGAACTGCTATAAGCTGTTCATGAAAGATCCCACTGAAGCATCCTGCAGGGCACTCATTTGAGACGGGAGCCTTTGGAGGACACAACTCTTGTATTGTTTATATGTATCATTTGTTAGCTCACAGCCGGACACATGACTACAGTTGGAGTGATGGATGGATGGAGCTCAAAATGACTTGCCCTGTCTCTCTTTCTCTCTCTCTCTCTCCCTCCACTCTCACAGTGGTTTCCGTAAGTTAATGAAAATTGCACAACACAGCTGCCAACNAGCCTTTGGAGGACACAACTCTTGTATTGTTTATATGTATCATTTGTTAGCTCACAGCCGGACACATGACTACAGTTGGAGTGATGGATGGATGGAGCTCAAAATGACTTGCCCTGTCTCTCTTTCTCTCTCTCTCTCTCCCTCCACTCTCACAGTGGTTTCCGTAAGTTAATGAAAATTGCACAACACAGCTGCCAACTGCCATGCCGGATATATTTTGCAACCAATGCTGCCATACAACATCAGCAGGATGATGTACCCAGATATTTTGGAGGAAACCATGAGGAAGTCCAGGACAAAACTTTTAAAACATGAACATGTTTTCAAAGCCAGTATACTAGAGATCTGAGAAGTGGTTGGGTGTTCTGCTGGAGGGCCATCACAGAGGTACACAATCATATTTCACTGCTAATCAGTGCTACAGGTGAGGAAGAAATGAGCTCCAGTAAACTTGGGCAAGAGTGGTAGGACCCTTTGTGAGAAATACAGCTAGTTGGTGAAATAGCCAGGAATGCTTTGATTTTCTACTCATTTCTATGACTTTCCAAAAAAGAAGCTTAGAAACTCTTGTTGGAGAAGAGCTGGGTTAAAAAATTAGGAATCTGGTAGCAGAAATATATAACAGTCGGGAAAGGTGCTGGCAGATTCCTTGCTAAAAATTCTAGTCAAGCAACCAGAGAGCATTTAGAAATTAAGCTTGATACGTCTTTAAATTTCAAGTGTAATGATACGAAAGCATAATTTTTCAGAAGGGAAAAAATGCCTTTTTTGACATAGCCTGACCCTTTGCCTAGTACAGGGGTAGTCAACCTTGGCTCTTTTATGACTCATGGACTTCAACTCCCAGAATTCCTGAGCCGTCCACGAGTCATAAAAGAGCCAAGGTTGACTACCCCTGGAGTAGGTACCAAGACATCTATCAGGAAGTGGGTGTAGGTGTTAAAAAAAAAGTCAAGATGGAAGAAGAAATAAATAATAAATATCACAATTTGTTAAAGTATATGCTGATGGCCATGAAGACAAATTAAACTCAACATTAGAAAAGAGACACTTCCCAACACTAACAAAATGGGAACCCAATCTTGGGAAATATGCTGCAGTGGCAAAATTAACCATAGATATCCAGAACAGAAGTTGGACTAAATTTAAGCAAGAATGGTTCCCCTTTATTTCATATGTCACCCAACAAAGCAGCACTTAGTGTAGAATATGACTTTTAAGGGAAAATATTTTTTGTAAAAAAAGCAATTAGAAATAATTTCAGGGTTCATAAATATGTCGATACAATAATCAGTTGGGAAGAATGGGAGGGAGTTCCAAACTAGGTAGCTATGTAGCTTCTTAATATTGTTTTTTATCTTTTTTGTTTTTATTTATTTTTAAAAAATTATAAATAGTGGACATATCAATATTAATATGGTGTCCTATAGACATTTCTGGTTATTTAAGATGACATAATGAGTATAATTAACTAGCCATTTAATTGGTTAATTTTAAATGTTATCCTAATTGGAAACTTTGTTCATTTATTGACATTTTATTCTTTACTCACTATGTGCTTCATATGTTGTTTATTTCTTTTATGTAGTCGTTTATTCTTTTTTTTAATGATTTAACAAAAAAAACCTATTTTTATAAAAGTCAAAATGGTGGCTGTGGCTATGTGAAGTCCATTCTTTTTCTATGTGCGTGGTATGTGTGTGACACAGGTAAAAGAAGTGGTGGGATCCCGGCTGCACAGGTGATGTTTCCATCTTTGCTTTTCTACTCCCCCTGTGGACATTCTTCGTAGGGACCATGATTCCCTTTTCCCATCCTCTTCTACCAGCAGCTGCAGGTATTAATCTGGAAGCAATTATAACCTGAGCAACAATCCCCTTTACCGCACGTCTCTGCCATATAAACTAAAGGGTTCTCTTAATTTTAAGGGAAGCAGATAACACCAAGCATGCTTTAGGACAAAGTTATCTTTCTGAATTTATTTTTTCAATGGGTACATTTTTATGTGTTTGACTTTGATTTTATAGATTCTGTATTATAAAGAGAGCTATATAGAATAGAATAGAATAGAATAGAATAGAATAGAATAGAATAGAATAGAATGGAATGGAATGGAATGGAATGGAATGGAATAGAATGGGATGGGATGGGATGGGATGGGATGGGATGGGATGGGATGGGATGGGACGGGACGGGACAGGATAGGATGGGATGGGATGGGATACTTTATAGCGAAAGTAGAATTTGTCAAGAAGACAAGAATTTGTCTCCGATGCATAAGCTCTCAATGTACATACAAAACAAAAAAGTATTAATAATCATAATAACAAGGATAATAATCATAATAATGATACCAATAGAGAAGGTAGTGGAGCAGATGAAAAAGATAAAGGAGATGATAAAGGAGATGTGAAGGATAAAGATGAAGTTACCTCTGAAGATGCAATTAGTATGTACCTACAGAATGTACATGATACATGATCTCAGCCCCTCAAAGAAGTTTGCTATCGGTCCATGCATGTTGACTTTAGAGTAATTGCCTTTATCGCCGCAGATTTCATGCCCAAGAAATTGTGATGCTTTATGTCTTTAGTTTAACATGGACACACTTGTCCTGTTAGCAGTGCAGATAGTTACAGTACATTATACCCTGCAATGACTTCAGTTCAGTGCTGTGGTAACACATCCTCATTTTTAACCCTCAAGATTTCATGGTGCTCCCAAAATGTGTATTTTGGTCTTCTAAACAACCTTCTTTTTGTTAATTTTTCTATGCCCTCAGCTTTTTCAGGGTGGTGTCTTGTCCTGACTTTTGGACTACCGCAGAAGCCAATGGTTCTATCCAGCTATTCAGGTTCTCCTGGGGTAAAGGGGGTCACCAGCCCTCCTGTCCAGAGTTACTCACATATTTGAATTTTCCATTGTTTTTTCCAATTCAGATGGAATCTCTTATGTGAACAAGGGGGAGAGAAATTCAGTTTGGAAGAGGCAGCATAATGATAGTATGAGCAGGTTATTAATTTCCTGAAGTTTCAGGAACACCTCTCCATTTGGCTCTGAAAGAACAACCTGTATCCTCCCCAAAACCGTTGCTATGCAGTCATCTCAGATTTATATGGAAAGAACAGACCTTGTGTGGTTTTGTGCGTGTGTGTGTGTGCACACGAACATGTTCTAAATCCTGCTGGTGCATGAACATCTCACAGCTTCCCGACCACTAAATTGTTCAGAGTGGCACTGTAATAACTTGGTCTTTGTAGCACGTGCCATCTAATTCAGACACAGTTAACTGAGGGTTGCATTCCTTATTGTGCCAGTTCCAGGGCTTCTTGGAATCCACTTGATGGGGGAAAACGGGATATAAGATTCTCAATTAAATTAAGTCTAGTTAAATAAATATGGTTTTGTCTCAGGACCCAGTTCTCGCCTTCCATAACTGAGGAGCAGTCAAAAGAAACTTGATTTTCCCAAGTCTTTATTTAGGAGAATGAGACAGGTATCTCAGGACTCACTGGGAAAGCCAGCTGTCTGTGGGGCAAGACTGAGTTGTCCTAATCCCAATATCCTATTTCTCAGCAACATCCACCCTTTCATCTAACAGCAAAATATAATTTCATCTGAAATACAATTTTAAATGAGGTTAACCCAATCCTCCTCTTTTCTTTGCATACTGTAATAACTTATAGTTAACCCATCTTTTCCCCGGCCATATAGATTTATATATGTACTTCTTCCATTATTTAGATGGTAGATCACAAGGGTGGGGAATTAATTTTCCCAAGAGGCCATATGAGAAACTTGGACTGCTGTGGAGGGCCACCGATGTGAATGCTCTGCCCCCCCCACCAATGCCACCCCACACCCACCAATGCCATGAGCCAGAAAGGGACAGTCGAAGGGCCAGATGTGGCCCACAGGCTGGAAATTGCCAAGGTCTGGTATATCACTTGTCAAAACAGGTATTGTCTGAAACAAAAATAGAATTCTAGGCAAAACATTCAATTTAATCACGTATGAAGAGGGGAGATTCTTCCAAGAATGAACATTAATCAAAGGGTACCTCCACCTGAGGAAGGGCTGTGCGCTGGTTCAGTACCAGCTCCACCTCTGTGCAACCATACAATTTAGGCTCATTTTGAGAATTGTGTTTTTCTTTTTCCTGGCTTCGCTGCTTTTTATTGGAAACTGGAGCAATGCTAGTACAATGCTTTGGCACTGCTGAGCTTGTGTCATTGGCAGAGATTCCTACAATACCTTGTTTCTTGGTTCCTGGCTAGAAGGAAATCATGACTCTTCCCACCCCATGCTTTAGTGTCCTGATCCTGGAGCCTAACTATAGGTATTGTTTAGACTGACTCTTCCATCTCCAGCCACCATAGCATCATGCATCATGAGAGTCAGAGTTTCCAAAGTTTCTACCTGCTAAAAGCCATGTATCATTTCACCACCATGAGCTTGCAAGGGGCTTAACGTTCAGGAGGAAAAGTGCTTTTGCACCTGGAAAACTTTCCTTCCTAGCAACCATTCAGATTCTTCTTATACATAATCAAAGACAGACAGCAACAACTAAAGATGTTTTCCTATTGGTCAGCTGGATGGCCTCACGTGTTTGCTGCCTATTCTCACAATCTCAGGCCAGCAGCAGAAAAGATGGACACCAAGACTCTGCCCTGCTTTGGAGGGATGAGGGAAGGGAAACAGTGGAGGTGGCCAAAGGTAAGCCCTTTTAGGTTACATTAATTTAATTTGGATAGTTAAGCTTATTATTTACTGTAGTTTTCTCTTCTGAATCCCATGGGACCTTAAATGTATTTGAGAGTAACTCATTAGAGGATTTTCCAAATGTTAATGTATTACATTAGGTTAATTGGTTTAGTATAATTTTTACGAAAATAGTAGTATGAAAATAACGGAACACGAATTTTATAATTCGGAGCCATAGGATTAAAGTCAGATAATACTTAGGACACTAAGTAAAAAGAGTCAAATTGTAACCGTCCTTTACTTTTCCAGACCACTTTTTCCCAACATCTGTATTCTCCTCCCATCTGTCTTAACTGACTCCTATGAAAATATAAATCTCAGATCTGTTTGTTGCTGAAAAAAAATGTATAGAAAGAAAATCTGCCCTGTGTCAGATGACATTATTGGATGCTATAGAGTAGGGGTCTTCAAACTTGGCCCTTTTATGACTTGTGGACTTCAACTCCCAGAGTTGAAGTCCACAAGTCATAAAAGGGCCAAGTTTGAAGACCCCTGCTATAAAGCTAAGGGACCTTCCCCTCCTGCTGATTCACAGGGTTCTTCATTTCTCCTAGAGTGAGCATTCAATGGTCCTTTTGAGAATCCCACTTCTGATCCTCTGATGAATGAGTTGCATGGATGAGCAGGGTGTGATACACAATATAAGATGAACAAAGTTCATTTAAAGCCAAAAATTGAAGAGGAGAGTTTGGCTTTAAATTCTGGCTCTCCTAAAACTTCCATGGCATTTGGAAATGTGGTGCTTCAGTTGGATTGGAGTTAGAAACTTTTTTTTAGAAGCAAATAGTAAAATTGTACCTAGGTCAATTACAGGTAATCCTTGACTTACGATCACAGTCGAACCCAAAATTTTCATCCCTAAAGCAAGACATTGGTTCAGTGAGTTTTGCCCCTATTTACCACTTTTCTTGCCACAGTTGTCAAGTGAATCACAGCAATTGTTAAGCTACTAACAAGGTTGTTAAGTGAATCTGGCTTCCCCATTGACTTTGCTTGTCAGAAGGTCACAAAAGATGACCACATGACCCTGGGACACTGCATGCCAGTTGACAAGTGTCCGAATTTTGATCTCATGATTACAGGTCTGCTGCAAGGGTCATAAGTGTGAATAATAATAATAATGATAATAATAATAATAATAATGATAAAGTTGGAAGGGACCTTGGAGGTGCATCTAGTCCAACCCCCTGCTCAGGCAGGAAACCCTATACCATTTCGGACAAATGGCTGTCCACTTTCTTCTTAAAAACTTCCAGTGTTGGCGCGTTCACTGCTTCTGGAGGCAGGTTGTTCCACTGGTTAATTGTTCTAACTGTCAGGAAGTTTCTCCTTAGTTCTAAGTTGCTTCTCTCCTTGATCAGTTTCCACCTGTTGCTTCTTGTCCTGCCCTCAGGTATTTTGGAGAATAGCTTGACTCCCTCTTCTTTGTGGCAGCCCCTGAGATATTGGAACACTGCTATCATGTCCCCCCTCGTCCTTCTCTTTGTTTAAACCATCACTAAACAAATGGGTGTAGGTCAAGGATTACCTGTATTATTATTATTATTATTATTATTATTATTATTATTATTATTATTATTATTATTATTATTATTATTGTTATTATTATTGCAAAAAGCTGCTGTTTACATGCAGTCCTTTTGGATTTCTTCTTCTCTTTCTTCCAGTTTCCCATTCATATGCTCGATGTACACGATGCTACATTTGTCAGGGATTTTTTTTGTTGAGTTGGGGAGGGGGAAATGATGTGGGAGGGAGCCATGCAACTCTAAACCAGAGTCTTGGATTGTAAAGCAGTTTTTCTTTTCTCTTCTGTCTCTCTTTTAAAAATACCTACAGCTGAACTAATTTGATGAAAGGGAAAAATAAAATGCAAGCCAGACTAAACACCCAAAGTTCCTACCTAAAACCAGCACTAGGGCTCTTGCAGGCCAAAGTCAACACATGTCAATTTTTAACATGACAGGACTTTTAAAAAGAGGGTTGAGTGCTGAACGAGAAGCGGCTGGAAAACATTATTAATGGATTCTGTCAATTAAAGGCTGGCAAGTCAAGCTTTTTACCAAGGGCGGTGCTTTTCTTTTTCTTTAAACTTGGAGCAGGAATGATTTATGAACTATTTGTTTATAGTAGAGACACACAACAGTGTTCTGTAGCTAGTGCACTCTTGTTACTGGTTAGAAATATATTGTTTGTGTGTGTACCTTAGAACTGATTCACACAAACAGTCTGTGCAGTTATGACTTTGTATTTCTTTCCTGCTCAAGGTGGAAGCGGCCATTAAAGAAATCTAGAATGGCCCTTTTTCTTACCTCTGCTCAAGGTGCGGCAAAGGTGAGATTTCCCATAAGGCAGTGTTTCTCAACCTTGACAATTTTAAGGCATGTGGACTTCAACTCCCAGAATTCCACAGCCAGCAATGCTGGCTGTGGAATTCTGGGAGTTGAAGTCCACATGCCTTAAAATTGTCAAGGTTGAGAAACACTGCCATAAGGCCATTAGACAGCAACAGTCCAGGGCTGGGTTGGGGGAGGGAACACGGAATTGAAATACAGTCTGATTGTCCCTCCCCCGCGCACAAAAAAGTATGGCAAATATCATAGTGATGTTCACCAAAGACTCTTTTAACTTCCCATCAGTTATGAGGCCAATCCTGACCACTTTGCCATTTGGGATGATAGAGAGTACTACCTCAAATTACACGCACCCCAACTCCCTTTCGTTTTTGTGTGTGCTTCTTTGAGCCTTTTTTCAGTGTGATTGCCAAGAAGCCATTGGTGCTGTTTCCTACATTCTGAGGTAAGAAACTCACAAAAATTGTAGTGCTGGCTTTATCCACAAACTCCTGTCCCCAGTAAATGAAAAAAAAAAAATAGGGGAAAGTCCTCTTTCACCATTGTTAAGTAGTGCTTCCTTCCATATTTTGCATTTGTGTCTTTCACACTCTTAAAAATATATAAAGTGCGACCTCTCCAAGCTGCCTAAAGTTTGCTGCTGCTAAGCTAAGAAGAGTTCGTTCACAAATAGAGTGATGATGTATATTGACTCTAATTTTCAAGATGTTATCCATTCAGTCATGTCTGACTCTTGCCCTAGTCTCTAGCTTTCAAGATAGCATTCTGCCTTTTGTGATTGATCATTAAAATGTATGATTCAGTAATCAAGGAATACACCATAGATTAGCACTTGATGGAGTAGCAATGAAGGGCTTAGAAAGGATATTCAGAGTCTAAGATATATCCATACTTACAAAGATTAGAATTATAATGCCAAGATTATATACTACAGAGAGATCACTTTCACCTCTGAAAATGCCAACCACATTGATGTGTGTATGTATATGTGTATATGTATTTTCACTAATTGCTGGTAAAACTTCAGGATACCAAAAAATTAGACCATGGCTAATCATTAACTCCGAAACTCATCACCATTGGGTTGACACTGGCCATCAAAACCTGCAATGATGTAAAGATTAGAATTGTTCAGACTTTTTTTCCATCATGGCACCCAACGGATGCAAATGTTGGACTTTGAAGAAGCTATATATAAAGAACATTAATGCTTTTGAACTCTGGTGTTATTTAAGACATTTGAGGATACCATGGATAGCTAGGAAAACAAATAAGTGGATCGTACAACAATCAATCTGGAGTCTTTACTTGAAGTACAGATGAACAGGGTCAGACTATCATATTTTGGACACATTACGCAAACGCCTAGCTCCTTTGAGAAGTCCATTTGAGAGAAAAAGAAGGGATTTACTGGCAGTAAGATAGACTTACTTAAGCAATCATTAAAGCTGTAAATGAACCATTGAGGGACCTAAAAGATCAAGCAGAAAACAAATCTCTTGGGGATATTTATAAGGTCGCTAAGAGTTGTTATCAATTGGATGGCAATGAATCAATCAGTCAATATCAATCAGTTTCAACCATTAGAAACTAGTGGAAAGTAACAGAAAATCTCAGATGTTTCTTCCACTGCAAAAGAAATTATTCTTGAACTGTTTAGCAATTTCTTCATCAAATGTTCCTGAGCTTCCTATACTTTTGGAAGTGGCAGAAGCTACTTCTACACATCTTGTTATATCACGTTTCTGATCTTTCCACCACTCAGGAAGTTCGCTGGCTGAGCACACTTCCCAGCCAGAAAACAGTCACATGGTAGGCCTTCCATTCCAATATAATTGTGTGCCTCCCTTGGAATTCTTTGAAGCCTTTGAAGCTTGCAGTCCATTGGGGAAACTGTAGCACAATGAACTATATAGCACGTTTATATTGTTACAAGGTGGTCTGTTGGTCTCTTGTAACAATATAAATGCAAGAACATGATAGTCCTTTCATGAAATTTTCACTTTTAATCTTTTCTCCATTGAAAGAAATTTCAAAAGCAATCTCTCTTTCTTTAAATTGAACAAGAACTGGTAGGAAACATATATTTTTTCCCAGAATGGTCTGAATTCTGGAAATATATGCAAGTTCACATTCCTATGGTTCATTAGGAAGGACGGTGGAATTAATTTCAAGCTCACTGTCAAATAGAAGAGACTTTTCATGTTATCAAGTTATTTTATTTGTTTAAGAAAGGTACAGATTTGTCTGAAATGAATAAAATACAATAAAAATCTGCAACTAAACTAATAGACTGAATGCAAACTTCGAGAAAAGCATTTCAAATATTCAGAATGCTGAATCCATCTGTAGTTTTGGGGAAATAAACTTGCCTATCCCCTTCAGATTATGAAGTAGATGCCAGGCAAGTTTTCTTCAGCTTCAACTTTTCATGGAAGAAGAACTATGAGGGGCATCAGAACTAAAAAAAAATACCTCGTCTCAATACTTTCTTTTCTTTGGCAATAGAAACATTTGGAGGGAAGTATGGAGAAACTCTCTGACAGTGAGAGTTGGTATCTTTTTCACACAACCTAGAATAGTAATGCCTCTCACTTAGAATGATAGATTTAGGTAAATCTACCAAGTGCCCGTTCAGTTCAGAAATCCAGATTAAGCAGATGGTTGACAAACAGATGGTTGACTAATCTAACTTGAATACATGCAATGAAGAAGAACACACTGTTTCTCTAGTGCTGAATTATCCTTCCTGCCAAGAAGGTCTTTGTAACACACTCAGTTGAAACTTGCCTTCTTATAACTTAAATCCAGTATTCCAAACCCTGCACTTTGGAATGAGAAAGAACCTCCTTCTATTCTTCCTTTCAGGATACAAAGAAACTATCACATGGGGACATGATAGCAGTGTTCCAATATCTCAGGGGCTGCCACAAAGAAGAGGGAGTCAAGCTATTCTCCAAAGCGCCTGAAGCCAGGACAAGAAGCAACGGATGGAAACTAATCAAGGAGAGAAGCAACCTAGAACTAAGGAGAAATTTCCTGACAGTTAGAACAATTAACCAGTGGAACAACCTGCCTCCAGAAGTGGTGAATTCTCCAACACTGAAAGTTTTTAAGAAGAGACTGGACAGCCATTTGTCTGAAATGGTATAGGGTTTCCTGCCTGAGCTGTTGTTGTTGTTGTTGTTGTTGTTGTTATTATTATTATTATTATTATATCCCCTCTTAACTGTTCTCTTTTAAGGCAAAACACACCCACCTCCCTTAGTCATTATTCCAATTATTATTTGTGTTGGTGAGGCCCAAACCTGCATCTGTCTTTTTTGCAGCTGTATCACAGGACTGACCGATTTAATTTGAAAGCAACAGATCCAGGTTTTCTCTCACAAACCCCATGCATTCCATAGCTTTACCATTTGGTCTAGCTATGTCTATTTGGTGTTTGTCTATTTGGTGTTTGTTTTCTAGGTGAAAATGTTTGCACTTACATCTGTTAAATTTCATTCTTTCATCCCATTTCTCTTACCTCTTAAGATGATTTTGATTTCTGTCTTCCATCTTTTTTTTTTTCTAAGGATGCAGATAAAGCATTTGCACTGAGCTTTTAATACATCTCAAAAGGGGGGGAAACCCCCACTTTTCTTTATTAGGGAAAAATGACAAGAGAAGGAAGCATGTATAGCAAGTTAGATATGGGAAAGCTTCTGCATTGTGCAGACTATCCATCAATGTGCTATTCTTCTGGCAGGACAAAACAAAAGCCTCAAAAGCCTTAAAATATTTCTCACAGCATTTATTTATTTATTTATTTACAAAAGTGGCAAAATTCTATCTTTAGGATGTTTGCAGCAAGGTCTTTTCAAAACGTCTGGGTGAAATAACCTCTACTTTGACTTAATAAACTTTCAGTTTCTGAGGACTTCTTAGCATTGGTTTCTGGGCTTTTGTAGAAATTACTTCCCAGAGTCCAGTTACAGTCTGGAGAGAAATGATTTCCTACAGAGGGAGAAATGAGGGAGGCGGAGGGAGGGAGAGAAAAAGAAAGAGGAAGAGAGAGGGGGGGAGGGAGGGGGGGAGGGAGACCCCACTAACCCAGTTTAGGGGTGCTTAGTGTTTTCCTTATCTTACAGAGCAACAAATTGCTTAAAACAGTCACATTCAAAATGAATGATAAAAATCTAATCCCATTTGAAACACTCCCAGGAGATTATACAGATCAGCTGTCTGTGAAATGAATTACAGTTCTGAAAACTCAGTAACTAAAGACAGAAGCAAATGAATCTTGATCGGCTCATGTTTTGTTTTAGGCTCCTTTCTCATCCCCTCTCCCTCTCTGGGACGTTTTTTTTTCCCCCCTTTTAAAGTGGAACTGAAAAAGCCAGGGAAACATTGCCTGTTTCTTTAAGTGAGACAACTGAGTCTGGCCCAGGCACACACCTCAAATACACGCAAGAAACTGATTTGGAACGGAGTGGAGAAATTGCCCACTCTCACACACACATAATACAGGGTTTCAAGCTTTTGTATTACAAGGACAAGGTGCTGGCAACGTTACAAGCTGGAAGTTATTGTTGGCATGGAAAACTTCTCTGTTTGCAGAAAAGAAGGCTGGGTGATGGGGAAGGAAACATTCCATGAAATGGGTATCAAGGCAAAACTGCTTTCCCCTGAAGAAAAGGAAACATCAGGAAATGCCTGGTCTCAGAAATTCAGAGAGAAAGACAACTCACTTACCAAAAATAAAAGCCATAGTCGGTGACGATTGACTCTAGAGAGGAAGTGACAGCTCATGATTTCTTCAATACATCCAGGGACCCAAAAAATGCCACAGTTCTTTGTTTCCTCAGCTTTGTCCCATTGAGGATTTTGCCTTGAAAATGTCAATTGTTGTGCCTCGGAGGGAGTTTAAAAAAACCCAGGATGAATCGGTTGAGGAAAAAAATACTATATATCTGGAAAGGGATTCTTTGCACACAGCTATTTTCCTATTTTGGAGAGCAGATAAAGTCCCTACTCTTATTTGGGCTGGACCTTGAAGTTTATATAGTACGTTTGGAAGTTAATTCTGGATTTCTCTGGGAAGATTGTGGGAGATGAATCTTCTGTCAGGAACCTAGAGTCATCCACACTATTTCTGTGCTGGACAAGCCACTCTTCTGACCTTTCCTTTTTCGTGTTTATGTGGCAAAGATACAGGCAGTCCTTGACTTACAACAGTTCGTTTAGTGACTGAAGTTACAAAGGCACTGAAAAAAGTGACTTATGACCGTTTTTTACACTTACGACTGTTGCAGAACCCCCACGAGGGTCACGTGATTAAAATTCAGCCACCTGGCAACTGACTCATATTTATGATCTTTGCAGTATCCTTGGGGGTCATGTGATCACTTTTCGCAACTTTCTGACAAGCAAAGTCAATAGGGAAGCCAGATTCACTTAACAACCTTGTTACTAACTTAATAACTGCTGTGATTCACTTAACAATTGTGGCAAGAAAGTTTGTGAAATGGGGGCAAAACTCACTTAAGAAATGTTTCACTTCACAACGGAAATGTTGGGCTCAGTTGTCGTCATAAATTGGGGACTACCTGTATTCCCATATTTTATCATTATCACCAGGCTGTGGCTTGATCTCATTTTAGAAGCCAGTTCCCCACGTGCAATCTGTTTTGGCCTCTCATGGGGATCTGCAAGGAACTAAATCTGCAAAGCACCCAGCACTACAGCCTTTTTCTGCCCTTTTTCTGTAGCCTTTATAACCAGGCAGGCTGAGATTCTGGAAGCTGCAGCACATCTGGAGGACCTAAAACTCAAGACATTTAAGACAATGCAAGGTAAATGTATTACCCCCATCTCAGTTTTATGTCACTTTTTTTTGGGTAGCAAAGGGCAGAGCTATGCAAAATTTAGGCAATGTCATCAAGTCAAATATATACACTTCCTAGTTCCTTAGTTAAGCTCCTCTCTTTTGCTTCGAGTTTTGGGGTGCTGGCAAACCGTGAGGCAACTGTGAGTCAATCAGTGATCCCTCCACCAATCAATGGCATTTAATTAGTATCTTACCCCGCCTACTTTGTCCATGATATAATTTCATTCTGTGTAGATTCCTCAGGTGATTTTCTCCAACATCCAGATAATGGATATATGAGGAGATGTAAGCCAACCTGTCACACTTCTGCCCTGTTTGTTTCATTTTCAATTCCTGTGAAATAATAACATTGCACCTTGTGACAAGATGCTAAGTAACTGAAATGTTATGTGTAAGGAGACGCTGGGCTGAATCCAGAGGAAAAGAGGTAGTGTAACCTTTGAATCCCTGCCAATAGTAAATTGGCCTGCTTACAACTTCTCCAGAGCTTCACATTTCCAAAGGAGAATCTCTTCAACTGCAGATCAATGGACCACATCTCAGCTGAAACTGAATTTGTCCAATTGGCAAGCAGAGACAATGGCATAAAGTCACAAAGGCCCAGCCCAATTCAAGAACTGTGCAAATTCTTAGGCTAAATGCTTTATCTGTTCTGAGGGAAGAAGGAAGGGGGTGGCACCAGTCATTATAATACTGAACTTTCCTTGGAACCTGTTCTAAATCTCATGTAGCAGTTTTCAGTGTTAAAACAACAAACTTTGTAGTAGGGGAAACTCACCCTATTTTGGTTCTAGCAAAAGTTCTGAAGTCATTTTGGGGCTTATGCTGAAAATATGCTAAAAGCTTTATTTAGTTTATTTATGTTTTGATATCTAACCTGCAGTGTGAAAAACAATCCACACTAACCAAATGCTTTATTACCAAAGGAACAACTTGAGAAGAGCCGTGTAAGAATATTATTCAGATAAGTACAAAGAAAATTGCAGCAACCCGGAATACAGAAAGAAAGAAAGAAAGAAAGAAAGAAAGAAAGAAAGAAAGAAAGAAAGAAAGAAAGAAAGAAAGAAAGAAAGAAAGAAAGAAAGAAAGAAAGAAAGAAACTGTCTGTGGAACATTTTCAATTACATATTCATCTTCATCTACAACATACATTCAAGGTCTATAACAGCCACTATGTAGGACAGGCAGGAAGGAAATTAGCAGAGTGCCTCTATGTGAACTCCAGCTAGCAGTCAGAAGACACAATGAAAACTCCTTAATCTGACAACACATGGACAAACTCAACCATAGTTTTAAATGGGAAACTGTGAGCATCCCAGACCCAGTTAAATTCAAAAATGCTAGGAAATTTCCAGAAGCCTGACATTCAGACAAATCAGCCATCAATAGACACAGAGAGGAAAAACACATTTACACATCATTTAAAATAGACAATTAAAAAGTTAAGAAAGAAACAAAAAATCTTATTTCTCTCCAACAACCAATGCCCAGGTAAACAGAGATTAACACCAGACAAACAATCGAGCAAGCAGAAAACATTATCCTAATCAAGAAACTACAGAGAAAAATCACACCCCACTAATACTGACAAGACAAGCTACTAAAGATATAAAGAGGGAGCAAACCCCATGCTCAATAGCACTGATGTTATCTAAGTGGGCAATGAAACATCTGCAAGCAAACAATCAAGCTCATGGACTTCGCAGTTCAACCCTGTGCTACAAATATTATCTTCTATTGGTATCTGAAGCTGTAGCTGTGTCTGTGTCTCTATCTCTAGTTCTCTATCATCTATGTATCTATTGTAGTACTTTAACAAATACCACTTTAATCCCAGCTCATCCCAGACTACTGAAGCGTGGCCAGAATGATACATCAGCCATAGAAAGAAAAAGAGATGGCAAAGGGGACATAGACGGACATCAGTTGGCATATGTTCATGGATATGCAAATTATTTAGAAATAATAATCAAGTGTAATTTAAAAAAAAAGATTATAAGGGGGAAAGTAGTGATTGTGTGATGTGTGTTCAATCTGCAATCCACATGCTGTTGATAAACAACTGGAATCTCTACCATTCCTTATTAAAAAATCACTGATATTTCATTAGACAGTCCTTAAAGTAGAAAGAGACTTCCAAATAGAAGTGTGTATGAAAATGGCATTCATGGCCTCTCTATGCACAACTTCTGACTCATGAAAATAAGTTGCTGTTGTTGGTCCTCTCACAGAAATACAAAACACGTTCTTAGGGCTTGGGTTTAGAGGTACAAAACTGGGGGTCCCAGAATCATCTGGAGCCGAAAATGTAAAAATGTTCTTCACTTAACACATGCATCCCACTACAATGGAATTTGCTGTCACAAAATATTTATTTATTTATTATAACATAAATAGCTCACATTTTTTAGAAGAAAAATAAAGGCAGTTTTATTTCATTGGGCTTTCAGCTGTAACTAAGTGTGATTCCTGCCCATGGAAAGGCGACAGTATGGCAACAGTTTAATTTCTAATGAAAGGCTGTTTCAAGGTGTGATTTGTTATTGCTGGTTTATTATTACTGATATTTTTTATTATTTTATTTTGTTGTTGCATGTATAATTTTAATTTGTTGTAATCTGCCAAGAGACTTTAGAGTTGGGTGGACTACAAAAATTGTAAATGAAATGTAGCAAGGGCCACCAGCTTGGATAGTTTAAAAATGAATTCATTTATACCAGGGGTAGGCAACCTTGGCTCTTTTATGACTCGTGGACTTCAACTCCCAGAATTCCTGAGCCAGCCATGCTCAGGAGTTGAAGTCCACGAGTCATAAAAGAGCCAAGGTTGCCTACCTCTGATGTATACCCTTATTTTGCAGTACTAATAAACCCACCACAGTTTCAAAAGTCTCTGGGTTGTGTCCAGAGGCAGACCCACAATGAGAAAAAAAGAAAATGTAATAGTAAATAAATAAATCAGAACAATGTCAGAACCTGAAAATAATCACCAAAAAAAGCAAGCTAGCCTTCAGATAAAACTCCCAGTAACTCCTCAGAGGCAACTGCAACCAAACATGCACTGAAATAACACTTTTTAACTCATTCTCAGAATTGCAGCAACATGGTTGCATATTTTGGAGAGGGCATGGAGAGTATTCCAAACTGGCAGGGACAGATAGTTTGGTCTAGTGCCATGGTGGTAAACCTATGACACGTGTGCCACAGGTGGCACGCAGAGCCCTCTCTGTGGGCATGCGTGCCGTCGCACCAGTCCTAGGCCTTCAGCTGTGTTTTATAAAACCTTTTCGCTTTAGGCCTCCGCCGCCGTGTGCAAAAAAAAAAGGTAATCAATCAATTTCAACTTCTCGCAGAAAAAAAAAGATCTCGCAAAGTTGGAATTGATTGATTGAACTTTTTAGTCTCACCCAGTCTGCCGTTACCACTGCAGCCACGCCCACTCAATGGGCCACGCCCACTCAATGGGCCACACCCACCCAATGGGCCATGCCCGTCCAGCACCCGACGAGTTGCAGTTTGGGCACTCGGTCTCTAAAAGATTCGACATCACTGCTCTAGTGGTTAAGACACTAGGCTAGAAAGCCGAAGATTGTGAATTCAAGTCCCTCATTAGCCGTGAAAGCCAACTTGGTGACTTTGGACCAGTGACTATCTCTTTCTCTCAGCAAAACCCACCTCACAGAGTTGCTGTGGTGGGGAAAATAGGAGGAGGAAGATTTGGATATATTTATCACCTTGAGTTATTTGTAAAAACAATAAAGGTGGGATACAAACAAACAAAACAAAAATTCCACAAGCTATTCTTGAGAAGGCCTGCCTTCTTACTGATGTTCTGTGGATCTCACGAATTTGCCTCTCTGGCAAGTGGACCAGGTGGACAGATTCAATTTTAGGGAGGCATTTTGAATCCTTTTGCTGCACCATTTTGGCCTCTAAACATAATAGCAATAGCACTTAGACTTACATACCGCTTCACAGAGCTTTACAGCCCTCTCTAAGCAGTTTATAGAGTCAGCATATTGCCCCCAACAATCTGGGTCCTCATTTTACCGACCTCGGAAGGATAGACAGCTGAGTTAACCTTGGTGAGAATGGAACTGCTGAACTGCTGGCAGTGGGCAGAATTAGCATGCAGTATTGCATTCTAACCGCTGCACCACCATGGCTCATAATAATCATAATAATCAGCACTTAATTAACACTCTAAACATAATAGCCAGTGGAGCCTGGAAGCCTACTGGCAATTAATACAAAGATGAAATGTGATTCTACACTGGCAGTGTAGAATCTTGCCAATAACTTTGGAACCACATTCTGTACCAGTTTTCAGCTTCTGGGTTGTATCCAGAGGCAGACCCACATGGAACATGTTGCAGTAGTCTAGTCAAGTGGTAGTCAGGGCATGAGTATCAGCATTTCGACATAGATCAGAACAGTACTTTGATACATGCACAGAATCTTGCATGTCTGAATACCCTTTTTTAAATCTACATGAGAACTAAGGAGGGTCAAGTCTGAGACACTTTCTTAAATTTCTGCCTTGGATTCAAATTTCTTTTATTGGACCACCATCTTAAATGTGGACCTTCCTCCTTTTCCTTCTTCCCATTACAATAAGTTTTTGAAGCCAGGATTTCCAGATCCAGTGAAGCTGAAACTGGGATACTAGCTGAATGCAATTAATGCATGGGAAATCAAATGATTTTTAGGAAGAAGAGCTGCTACCAAAACAACGATCAGATAAGAGGGCTTGAGCCCCCACCAAGAAATTAATTTGTAAAGTAAAAAGTAGGAAAGTAATTTCCTACTTCACACAAAGATAAAATAAGAGAGGGGGAAGCACATTCAGACTTGCAAAATTCTATTACTGTAGCTGTTATCATAAAAATAGTCCTGGCCCATATGGCATTGTTTCTTAATCTAGGCCAGGGGTAGGCAACCTTGGCTCTTTTATGACTCGTGGACTTCACGAGTCATAAAAGAGCCAAGGTTGCCTACCCCTGATCTAGGCTATTAGCAGGAGTGTGTTACATGCTGAACTAGCATTACTTTTGGTCTGAACCTGCACAACTCTTTTGATATCGTTAAGGTGTTCCTTTAAAACTACTTTAGATGTAGGCAGAAAGCATGCTTTGGAACTGAAGGCCCTCTTCCTACAACAGTCTGAAGACTTACCTGATCCAGACAGACTCTTTACACTTCGCCCTTTTATTGATGGTTTTTTGTTGTTGTTCCTGGCATCTTCCTTAACAGTTCTCATGAAGCCAAGACAGAGTTGTTTCTTCATGCAGCTGCCTTGTAAAGAGATTGAAAAAAGGAAACAAGAAAAATAAACACCTCAAACAATGGAAGGACCTTTTTTAAAGTCAATAGTTACTGCTTGTTCGCTTTGAGTAACCGTTTAAATCATTAGCTGCTGGTGGCTGTTAGCAAAGCCCATTCTCCTTAGCTGTGTAATGGGTGACTAATGGGGTCAGCTCAGCACCCAGCCTAGCATTCCACAGGACAAAAGCCAGCCAATGTTTTCTGGGATGGGTGGAAACGGCAAGGGAGCCCTGAACACAGAGAACACCAGATGATGGATCGGCCTGGCAAGGTTGATGCCTGATAAATTTACTGATGGAAAGGAAGGCTAGAGAAAAGGCTCATTTCAGAATGAAGCATCCTTTCCTTTCCCTTCTGCCACACTGTAGTCTTTAAAATGCTACCAGGCCCTTTGTTTTTTGAGGCAACAGACTACAATCTCCATCTCTCCGTGTGGAATGTGAGCTCATGATTTTAAAGTATCCGTAGCTCAGTCTTCCTCAACCCTGTATCCTCACAATGTGATAGACTTCGGTTCCCATTATCCCCATCCAACCAGGGTAACCATTTTGGAAGGGAATGTTGAGCTTGGAGAATGCTGTTGAACAGGCAGCAACTTCTAATTAACACTCGCAACTGATTAGTGTAGGCCAGGGCTGAGGAATTCTGGGAGTTGAAGTCCACAAGTCATAAAAGGGCCAAGTTTGAAGACCCCTGGTGTAGGCTCTCAGTTTAGCCATGCTACTTGTTTGCTATTTTGTTTTTCACTTTGGGCCTTATTTCAGTCAATGGCTGCAAAGATACACTGTAAGTCAAAGTTTGCTATTGATATATTACGCTGTCAGGGCCTATGTTCCAAAGTTCCCCCCCCCCCTCCTATTAAAGAAAATTGAGGTCCTACAATAAAAATCAGTTGTCTACAAAGTTGGTCTGTAAAACATTCCAAAATGAGAGTGCTCTCTAAACCCTTTCACACACTCAGACGCATTTATGAGGCTTGTAGAAAGCAACTATCCTATGCATTTATTTATTTAT